>NC_091359.1:21538508-21838508 GCF_038502225.1 Cherax quadricarinatus | reverse complement strand
ACCTCCAGAATTCAAGTCTGGCTAACCAGTTTCCCTGAGTCCCTTCACAAAATATTATGCTGCTCACACTCGAACAATTTGTCAGGTCCCAAAAACCATTTGTCTCCATTCACTCCTATTTAACATGCTCATGCACGCTTGCTGGAAGTCCAAGCCCCTCGCCCACAAAACCTCCTTTATCCCCTCCCTTCAACCTTTTCCAGGACGGCCCCTACCCCGCCTTCCTTCCCCTACACATTTATACACTCTGCAAGTTATTCTATTTTGTTTCATGCTCTCTAAATGACCAAACCACCTCAACAACCCCTCAGCCCCCTGACTAATACTTTTAGTACTCCACACCACCTAATTTCCACACTACGAATTCTCTGCGTAATATTCACACCACACTTTGCCCTTAGACATGACATCTCCACTGCCTCCAGCTTCCTCCTTGCTGCAGCATTTACAACCCATGGTTCACACCCATAGCTACCATAAAATTCTAAATATAAATATGATATACCGTAGCTACAAAACTGGTCAAAATATAAACAGAAACTTACAGCACACATCAAACATGCAATCTTGATATTGATGTGGCTCACCTGGGTGTGTAATTTCCAACTTTGGTCCCTTGCACTTGTTGCATTTCTAATAAGGCATATATCCTTGTTTATCATAATCATGTTTTCTCCTGTTCTTTACTCCTCCAGTGACATAAGGCCCAGTTCTCACTTTGTAGCTCATTTCTATCTAATTCATTTACCAGTCGTGATTCACTCCTTTGCATTCTCAAGTTTTGCTGTTTTACTAAATGATGATTTCACACTGGCACTGCATAATTAAGAATGGTTGCATAAATGAGGTACAAAGTGTTTTGACTAAGTCTTTGTCTAGGTTCCTGAATGTCGCTGACATTATCCTACCTTTTTGAGCCTCCAGCAGTAGGCTTGGTGTGATGTCCATCCTTGGTTTTTCTGTTACACTTACAGCTGCTGCCTTATCATACAATATTGTACTATTATCCTGTTTTCTCCCATTCCCATCACTTTGCACTATAACAGTTGAACATGAATAGTGTGAGTCAATGAGAATTTGTAACACAGGTTATACTTTGCAGTGATTGAATATTATAAAAAAGAAATTTACATGCCTTACAATAGCCCATTATCTAGTACTTACTTTTGTGGACTTCTTTTAATTAATTAGTGGTCTTTACCTTTTTTTCTTTAACAGAATCCTAGTAAAACATTGCCATCCGAAGCTCGAGCTGTTGTGATTTCTAAGCAGCTCGGAGATTTCATTCAAGCTTATACCAAGGAAACTCACATTTACTTGGATCAAGGAGTCTCGTCGTCATGTTCCTCTCTCTCCTCTCAGTGCCCTACTACTGTAGCCACATCATCTGAGCCATCCACTCCACATGTTACTTCCCCACCATATACCTCCACATTATCCCTCAACTCACCACCTGCTGGGCCTTCAATGTCTACATCTATGAGTGCCTCAACTTCATCCATTAACAATGCACCAGCATCTGTCTGTGGCTCGACATCTTCCATCAATAATTCAGGTTGTGTCCCCAAATCTGAATCCTGTTCTCTTTCCAGTAGTCCTCCGCTTGTAAAAAAATCAAAATCCTCTGCATCAATTACCAGTTCTCCACAAGTTGTTGAATCTGATTCCTTGACTTCAGCCAACAACTCAAATTTAGTGTCACTCTGTAGTTCCTCTGTGTCAATTAACAGCACACCACCAATGTATCTGTCTTGCTCAACCACTTCAGTCTGTAGTCCACCCTCAGTGTCTTTGTCTGGCTCCTTTACATCCATTAATAGTCCTCCTTCAATTGCCTTTTCAGCTTCCTCCAATTCCATTTGCAGCCCTCAATCTGTGTCAATTACTGGTTCCTCCACATCAATAAATTTTCTACCCCCTTCTAAAACACCTTCATCTGTTTCAATTTCATCCCTCAACTCAGCAACTGATATTGGAGGTGAAATAGCCACATTGCCTCCAAGAGTACGAAGACTGAAATCTGATGGAGACACAGCTATTCCCTTGATAGGTAAGCACCTTGAAGTATCTTATACCTATGCTCTTTTTCTCCCATTAAAAGTGGAATATTTTGTCCATTTTATCTCATCAGTAGGGGTGTCTGGAAGCTGGCATAGTGTGATCCAAGGAACTAGAGCTATTCTACCTCTCAAATCAAACCTGATTACTCCTCCTCCCCTCACATTCCCTAGGAACTGTATGACCTTTATAGCTTAAACACCTCCCCATGAGTGTAATATTAATTATGCTAGTTGGCATAATTTTCCTAATTGACCTAATATGGGTCAGTTGGTTTATTACAGTGTTCATCTATTCTTGTGTAATAATAAAGGAGTTTGTAGGGTATACTGTAATGTATGTCTTAATCCATTGTATTTTGCCTGAGAATCGAGATACATTGTAAAAATTATTATGTCTTGTATATTTACTTGAGTATATAATAGACTATAGTAGGATAAAAATATCAAGGTCACTGAAAGGTGAAACAATTTTGAGTAAAAAATAAAATGGTTAACAGAGATCTGTTTGTACATTTTGGCCTCAGACATGCTGAAGAAGGTATCTGACAAAAGCCAAAGTATACAGATTTCTTTTTTACCTGTTTTGTTTTTTGGTCCAAGTGGTTTCTCACCTTTCAATTTACATGTACTATGAAATATAATCTATGGTTTCAAACCTTAAAAATAAAAAATCTTTCAGAGGGAGATGGCAGCAAAATGTCTACAAGCTTAGATTCAAGTGATCTACAGAGGCAGACAAGTGATCAGCAACAGGCCAAGGATGAACACATTACCATGGATCTGTACCGAGCCTTCATGTCTAGTGCTGGGTATTGCAATACTGTAGTTATGTTAAAAAATTATTATCAAGAGCATATACACTAGAACCATATGTATGTAGATAAAGGGAATTATAATCATGTTTAGTATTTTAACCCCTTGAGGGTCTGTCCCATAGTTCTGCAGCCATAGAACTATGTCATGAGCTCAGCTCATTCAGATTAGCTATGAGCAGTAAATTTGGGTCTAGATATCAGAGCATGCATCTATGTGGCAAGTGTGCACCATATAAAACAAACCCTGCAGCACACATGCATAATGAGAAACAACTGCAGTCGTGTTATTGGATTAAAACAGCAAAATTGCGGTGTATTTTCGTATGGTTTTTACAGTTGTATTCTCTGTTTCTTGGTCTCATTTGATAGAATGGAAGATATATTACAGAAATAGAGATGATTTTGATTGGTTTTAGTACTCAAAATAACTTCAAATTGAGCTCAAAGTAGCAAAAATGTTAAATTTTTGCCGATGTTCAAGAGTAAACAAATCACATCATGCGTCCAGTACACGTCAGCTGGGGGGTCTGATGTGCATTCATGAATGCTGTGATATTATTTACACAATTATTGCAATATTGCATAACAGTAAATCTTCTAATTTTTGGTGTGAATAAAAATTCTTTGTGAAAAAAAATAAAAATGGAATTCATGTGTAAAGCCTGCAAAGTCTGCAAATATAACTAATAAACAAAGGAAATGTTATTTTAGTGCCAGGAATGACTGCATTGTTTATTCTGGTTTTGTGGGCGAGGGGCTTGGACTTCCAGCAGGCGTGCATGAGCGTGTTCGATAGGAGTGAATGGAGACGAATGGTATTTGGGACCTGACGATCTGTTGGAGTGTGAGCAGGGTAATATTTAGTGAAGGGATTCAGGGAAACCAGTTATTTTTGTATAGCCGGACTTGAGTCCTGGAAATGGGAAGTACAATGCCTGCACTCTAAAGGAGGGGTTTGGATATTAGCAGTTTGGAGGGATATGTTGTGTATCTTTATACGTATATACTTTTAAACTGTTGTGTTCTGAGCACCTCTGCAAAAACAGTGATTATGTGTGAGTGAGGTGAAAGTGTTGAATGATGATGAAAGTATTTTCTTTTTGGGGAATGTCTCTCTTTTTGGGTCACCCTGCCTCAGTGGGAGACGGCCGACTTGTTAAAAAAAAAAAAATTGAAATTCGAATATTTTGAACTTTGTGTGACATTGGCCAAATTACCAATTTCCGATCACTTTATTGGGTAATTGAAATAGTTGATTGGGCAATTTCTTGTCTTTTTTTTTTTTTTTTTTTTTTTTTTTTTTTTTTTTTTTTTTAACAAGTTGGCCGTCTCCCACCGAGGCAGGGTGACCCAAAAAGAAAGAAAATCCTCAAAAAGAAAATACTTTCATCATCATTCAACACTTTCAACTCACTCACACATTATCACTGCTTTTGCAGAGGTGCTCAGAATACAACAGTTTACAAGCATATACGTATAAAGATACACAACATATCCCTCCAAACTGCTAATATCCCGAACCCCTCCTTTAACCCTTTGACTGTCGACGTTGTATATATACGTCTTACGAGGTACCGTGTTTGACGTATATATACTCATAAATTCTAGCGCCTTCAAATCAAGCAGGAAAAAGCTGGTAGGCTCACATGTGAGAGAATGGGTCTGTGTGGTCAGTGTGCACCATATAAAAAAAATCCTGGAGCATGCAGTGCATGATGAGAAAAAAAAACACCGACCGTTTTTTTTTTTAATTAAAATGCCGACTTTGTGGTCTACATATTTTCGTATAGTATTTATGGTTGTATTCTCGTTTTCTTGGTCTCATTTGATAGAATGGAAAACATATTATAGAAATAGAGGTGATTTTGATTGATTTTACTATAAAAAGAACCTGGAAATGGAGCTCAAAGTAGGGGAAAGGTTTGATTTTTGCCGATGTTCAAAAGTAAACAAATGATGTTATTATCCAATAAGTGTTGAACTAGCCATTCTAATATGCAGTCGTGAATGGGTTGATGTTATTTATACAATTATTACAGTATTGCAGTAGTCTGCATAACAGTAAATCTTCTATTTTTTGTTTGAATAAAAATTAAAAATAGAGAGCAAGAGTAATATTAGAGGGGCTTGGAGACGTGACTGATGAACAAAGAAAATGTTATTTTAGAGCCAGGAATGTCTACATTGTTCATTCTGGACCGTATTTTGAAATTGTCGTATTTTTTAATTTTCGTGAAATTGGCCAAATTGCAAATTTCTGACCACATTATTGGGTAGCTGAAATCGGTAAATGGGCAGTTTCTTGTACTCAATCGATAGAAAAAATGGAGTTCTAAAGAAATAGCTATGAGTTTGGGCGACTGGAACAGTGGAATTAGCCGAAAATAGGGGTCAAAGTGGGCGAAATCGCCGATTTGTAAATATCGCCGAGGTCACTAAATTTGCGAGAGCGTAATTCCGTCAGTTTTCCATCAAATTTTGTGTTTTTGGTGTCCTTACAATCGTGAAAAGATTCTCTATCATTTCATAAGAAATAATTTTTTTTTTTTTTTTTAAATTTTGCGACACCAGGAGACACTTCAGGATTGGGGGTTGCGACAGTCAAGGGGTTAAAGTGCAGGCATTGTACTTCCCATTTCCAGGACTCAAGTGCGGCTATATAAAAATAATAGGTTTCCCTGAATCCCTTCACTAAATATTACCCTGTTCACACTCCAACAGCTTGTCAGGTCCCAAATACCATTCATCTCCATTCACTCCTATCTAACACACTCAAGCATGCTTGCTGGAAGTCCAAGCCCCTCGCCCACAAAGCCTCCTTTACCCCCTCCCTCCAACCTTTTCGAGGATGACCCCTACCCCGCCTTCCTTTCCGTACAGATTTATACGCCCTCCATGTCATTCTACTTTGATCCATTCTCTCTAAATGACCAAACCACCTTATCAACTCCTCTTCAGCCCTCAGACTAATACTTTTATTAACCCCACACCTCCTAAAATGATTGTTTTTTTTCTCAAAATATTCGGAGCGCTGTGCAGGTGAACGTATATATACGTTTGGACCGTTTAAGGGTTAAACTGTCCAAATGAATATTTTGAAAAATAAAAAAATTGTTTTTTTGTTTTTAAATTAACCCTTTGGGGGTCAACAGGTCCTCTCAGAGACTTGTTCTCAGGGTCGGCCAAATTTAAAAAAAAAAAATTTTTTCTTATGAAAAGATAGAGAATCTTTTCCCGATCATAATGACACCAAAAGTATGAAATTTGATGGAAAACTTACGGAATTATGCTCTCGCGAAGTTAGCAGTCTCGACGATGCTTACGCATCAGCGATTTTGCCCACTTTGAGCCCTATTTTCGGCCAGTTCCAGTGTACTAGTCGACAAAAATCATAACTATTTTGCTAAAACTCCATTTTTTCTATCGAATAAGTACAAGAAACCACCCATTTACCGATTTCAACTATCCAATAAAGTGGTCAGAAAATAGCAATTTTGCCAATTTCACACAAATTTCAAAAGATGCCTATTTCCAAATAGGGTCCAGAATAAACAAGAAAGACATTCCTGGCACTAAAATAACAAGTTCTCTGTTCGTTAGTCACATCCCCAGGCCCCTCTGATATTTCTTATATTTGTAAGAATTTTTATTCTTACAAATAAAAACAAGATTTACTGTTATGCAGACTACTGCATTAGTGTAGAAATGGTATAAATAATATCAGCGCACTTGTGAAAGAATATTAGACTCACCAGTTGACATGTATTGGACGCTTGGCATGATTTGTTTACTTTTGAACTTTGGTAAAAATCGATCATTTCTGCTACTTTGAGCTCAATTTCAAGGTACTTTTCATTGTAAAACCAGTCAAAATCATCTCAATTTCTGTAATATGTCTTCCATTCTATAAAATGAGACCAAGAAAACTAGAATACAACAATAAATACCATACGAAAATACAGTGCAAAGTCGCTGCTTTAATCCAAAAACACGGTCAAATTTTTTTTTTCTCATTACGCACTGCGTGCTGCAGGATTTTTTTTTTTATACTGCGCACACTGACCATATAGATCCATTCTTACATATGTAGGCCTACCAGCTTTCTCTCACTAGATTTTGAGGGCGCTAGAATTTAGGCGTACTAGTACATCAAAAACCCTGGGTCGTAAGATGTACTAGTACGTCCGAAACCCCCAAAGGGTTAAAGAGGGGTATTTTCTGTGTAGTATAAGAAAAAAAAATTTAGGACCAGTACTTGCCGAGATACAAGACCATGAAGTTGGGTCTGGATGCTCGCCTGAAGGCAACACCCAGTCCTGCCGCTTGCAGAAGTGTTGCCTATTTACCTTTTTTTCTCGTTTTTATTTTAATTTAAATAATTTTTATGTTCTGATAAATGGAATTTTTAATAGTTCTTGTGATTTCATAGCCAATCTTTGTTCTGACACTAATATTATGTATTGAAATAGTACTCAAATTTTAACAGTCACACTAACAGGTGAACATTTTCACCTGCCCTGGTCATTTACTGTTGTCTAGAAATATATACAAAGTATTTATAGGTCCCAGCAATGTTTTAGACATGCTGGAGTACGAACCTCCTTGAAGCATGGTGTTATGACAAGAGTCAGATAAGTGACATTTGATGAATGTGTCCTTGCCTTTATATATTTTAACTCTTGCACACAAACATATCTTTGTATGTCTCTGTATATCTGTCTGTGTGTCTGTCTGTCTGCCTAACTCTGCTTATCTGTCTGTCCAGTTCAGCTTATCTGTCTTTGTCTTCTGTATGTGCCTGGAGTATAATAGCAAGTGACATTTGATGAATGTGCACTGCTGGAGGAGGAGCCTTGCTTTGTATGTTTTTACTCTTGCACACAAACATGTCTCTGTATGTCTGTCTGTCTAGCTCTGCTTATCTGTCTGTCTAGTTCTGTTTATCTGTCTTTCTGTCTGCCTGTGTGTGTCTGTCTTTCCATCTGCTTGTCTCTGCCTCAGGGAGCGGCTAGTAAACCTGTTGGTTTGTGGTGTATGGGCTGCTCCGATTGCTGAGCAGGTGACACTGCTATTATTTGCTTCATGTTTATTTGTCTTATATCTACAAACACTATAGCACTTGGCCTGGAATTTTTGGGTTATCCTAGGTATTTTGTAATATCTTTGATAGTATTTTATGAATTTTTGAAAGCAAGTCCAGTCATTATTTCTACTTATGAGCAATTGTGAACAATTGGGAAACACATTCTCCCAAATCTAGAACTACAATGCTTCACATCTCAGTTCCTCACTCCACTTAAACCCTGGCTCTATTTCTACGACTAAGAACACACCTCTCCAGCGCTATTCTCAGTCTGTCCGGTCTTCCCCACTCATCCCTTTCATTCACCAAGGTTTTTAATGCCATGGTGGCTGCTGCTGGGGATTGTGCCTTAGATACACCAGCCATCTTAAATATTTTGTTCAGTTTTTTAAGCACTCGATCATCATCTGCAACTGGTTTACCTGGAGAGGGTTTCGGGGGTCAACGTCCTGTCTGAGACCAGGCCTCATGGTGGATCAGGGTCTGATCAACCAGGCTGTTACTGCTGGCCACACGCAAGCTGACGTACGAACCACAACAAGATGATGATCTTGCAAGTGAAGGTTGTCTTATGGAGGATTTCATTGCTTCACTTTATTATGATCTTACACACAAATAATGATGACCAAGTCATCCTAACTCTCACTCTCATACTTAGTTATGTATATTTACTCAAATTAAGTTTAATTAACAACTGTCCATTAATAAACAGAAAGGTTCAGGCGGGGATCGAACCGCTGTCCTCACATTTACAGTCTGATGCTCTACCGACTGAGCTTACCAAGGAAATTAAACGAAAGTATTCAGAAGTAATTGTAATTGTATTGTATTACAGTACAATAGTCAAAATGTTACAGAGGTACATAATGGGTCCAGGGACTGGGCCCACAAAGTTTTGATAGCAGAACTAAGTACAAAGGTAATGAATCATGCAAGTAAATTTACTTAGGTTTATACATGTCTACAATCATGAACAAATTATACAGTAATGAGTAATTATAACGTCCACACCCGGTCACAACTGTAATGAGTTGTTGGTTGAAATATACATACACACATGTAAACACACACACACACACACACACACACACACACACACACACACACACACTCACACATACATACACACACAGGGATTTAACACACACATACAGGGATTTAACACACACATACAGGGACTTCACACACACACACACACACACACACACACACACACACACACACACACACACACACACACACACACACGTTTACCAGACATATTAGTCTTCCTTAATTCAACCAGATGACTTTTAATCGCTTTCCCCAATACACTATTTTGGAAATCATCGCAGGAAGTATCTATATTATTCTTGAATTCGGACAGCATTGACCTGACCATGTTGATTGCCTTAATGTCCGGGAAATATCTCATTCTAATGCGGAACCAGTAGATGATATCAACGGAGTCGGTGAGCCCGGAGCTGACAACTATGTCCATGAATGCCAGGGCATGGTACGAGCAGGTACCGCCGCCCTGTCGTACACAGAGAATAGACCTTACTTTTGTGAAACAGGAGTGCTTTGTCACATATTCTGTTACTATTTCCAAGCCGAGCTTCTGAGAACCACCACCTTTGTAGTATAGCAAGGTCCCATCTTGGCAGGCATATATTGAAACAACGTGAGGATTCCCACTAGTCAGGTATACAATACAACCATGGCCTTTGGGTAGAGGAGTCTGGCAGGAGAGTAGGTCCTTGTCATCTAGTATTTTGCACACTTTTCCGAATGACCGAGTCGTGTTACAAAGTATGGTACGCATATCCTTAATGCTTAATGATGTGGTGGACTCCATGAGTGGGTGATAAACACCTATGTACTGAACATCCATTCTCTTCCCTTCACTTATCAATCTGATAAGTCACAAGGATACTTGCGGGGTTCGAACCGACGATGCTTGAGTTTTTCAACTCGAGAGTTCTTCGCTAACAAGCAGGGTACAAGTAAATATTTTCAAAAAAATGTATTTATACACCATAAGAATGTTTACATAGTACCATATAGTGAGTCATAGTGTATTGAGTTATATAGTGACAGTGGAATGTTATAATAGTGTAGATTGTGCAGTGAGTTATATAGTGATAGTCTAGTGTTATATAGTGACAGTGGAATGTGTAGGTAGTGCAGTGAGTTATATAGTGATAGTCTAGTGTTAAATAGTGAAAGTGTAGTGTAGTGTACTGTAGTGTAGTGTACTGTAGTGTAGTGTACTGTAGTGTAGTGTACTGTAGTGTACTGTAGTGTAGTGTACTGTAGTGTAGTGTACTGTAGTGTAGTGTACTGTAGTTTAGTGTACTGTAGTTTAGTGTACTGTAGTGTAGTGTACTGTAGTGTAGTGTACTGTAGTGTAGTGTACTGTAGTGTACTGTAGTGTAGTGTACTGTAGTGTAGTGTAGTGTACTGTAGTGTAGTGTGGTGTAGTGTAGTGTACTGTAGTGTAGTGTACTGTAGTGTAGTGTACTGTAGTGTAGTGTACTGTAGTTTAGTGTACTGTAGTTTAGTGTACTGTAGTTTAGTGTACTGTAGTGTAGTGTACTGTAGTGTAGTGTACTGTAGTTTAGTGTACTGTAGTGTAGTGTACTGTAGTGTAGTGTTGTGTAGTGTACTGTAGTGTTGTGTAGTGTACTGTAGTGTAGTATAGTGTAGTATAGTGTTGTGTAGTGTAGTATAGTGTTGTGTAGTGTAGTGTACTGTATAGTGTAGTGTAGTATAGTGTAGTATAGTGTTGTGTAGTGTAGTATAGTGTACTGTAGTGTAGTGTACTGTAGTGTAGTATAGTGTAGTGTATTGTAGTGTACTGTAGTGTAGTGTAGTGTAGTATAGTGTAGTGTAGTGAAGTGTAGTGTAGTATAGTGTATTGTAGTGTAGTATAGTGTAGTATAGTGTAGTGTAGTATAGTGTAGTGAAAAGCAGGGGTGTCACTAGCACGTTAAGAGACCATACAATTAGTGTCAGGGGCCCGAGACTGTTCAGCTGCCTCCCAGCACACATAAGGGGGATTACCAACAGACCCCTGGCAGTCTTCAAGCTGGCACTGGACAAGCACCTAAAGTCAGTTCCTGATCAGCCAGGCTGTGGCTCGTACGTTGGTTTGCATGCAGCCAGCAGTAACAGCCTGGTTGATCAGGCTCTGATCCACCAGGAGGCCTGGTCACAGACCGGGCCGCAGGGGCGTTGACCCCCGGAACTCTCTCCAGGTAAACTCCAGGTAATTTACATTATGTATAATTGTATTTATGAGTACATGTGAGAGACAGAGATATAGACAGAGATACAAATAGACAGTGATATAGAGAGACAGAGATATAGATAGACAGAGATGGCCAAAGCCAGCCAGCTAGCCAGCTGAATACATAAGAACATAAGAAAGAAGGAACACTGCAGCAGGCCTACTGGCCCATGCAAAGCAGGTCCATGTCACCCCTCAGCTTAGACCAATGACCCACCTAGTCAGGTCACATCCACTGAAAGAAGGAGCACGACATCTGACCCAGTAGCACAAGCTAATCAGGTCCAACTCACACCCACCCACACCCATTCATGCATTTATCTAACCTATTTTTCTTTCCTCTTAAAATGTGAGTGTTAATATGACATGACATCAGTGAATCATTGGTGTTTGCCGCGCTATTTGCTCTAGCTGGCGCTCAGTTGAACTGGTGCTCCCACAAGGTACTAAGTGCTCCACGATTTTTTTCATAGTGCACAGACCCATACTTTCATGTCTAGGCGACTCAAGCCTATCTCACCAAATTTGAAAGAATGAAAAATAAAAAGTTGATCTACGTTTGGAGCCCACTGCACGTGAACGTATAGTATCTGTGTGTGGACAGTTTAAGGGTTAAACAGCACTGGAGGAGGAATACTAGTGATATAGCTATGAGTTTGGTAGACTGGAACAATGAAATAGGCCAAAAATGGGGCGTAAATTGGGTAATCCAGCAAAGTCACTAATCCAGCACCCTACAGGTCCCGATGATGCCGGATTTGTGATGGCTGACCTATATTTATTATAGATGGGAATCAAAAATTTTGCATTTTGTCTTTGCATTTTTCTGTCTTAACCACATGTTTTATTGAGTGTGGCCATCACACTCTTGCTGCATATTCTGCTTGCAGTGCTTTATGACACTTAAGTTTGTTGCTTAAGTTGATTATAATAATAATTATATATGTATTCAAATTTTGGCATAATGTGCAATGTGATAATGTTTTATAGCATATTTCCGTCCATATGTATCTGAGGGCTATTTTGAAATTGGCCATCATATTTCCTTTTAATGAGATTTTCAAGAATTTATTTATGTGATCTATTTTCAAGAATTTATTTATGTAATCTGGTTGGAGTCATTTGTTTTTAATTATTCCTAGATTCCTGTTGGACACCTTCACTGTTTTATGATAGTGTATGATGTTCATGAAGCCTTTTATCACTTCCTTCTTCCATTTCCATTACATGGCACTTTGCTTAATTCAACTGCTGCCTCATTTACTTTATCTGAATAAGGATTCAATCATTTATACAATTTGGCATGGAATTTTTGTATCTTCTAATACGTTCATATAATTTTTATTACCTATAGAACTTATATAAGTAAACATTATAGAGATAAGCACTAATCCTTACGGGATCCCACCTGCATCATTTTCCCATGAGAGCGCTTTCCTCTTATCATTTTATATTTTTCTTATAGAAGATTTTTTTTAAATCAAAATAATTTAAATCTTCTCATCCATTTATTTCTTACATAGTTTGTGACAGTCACAGTATTTTGATAGATATGGTATATACAGGACTTAGTGGAAATGAAACTGTTTAATAGTAAGTTTTTGCTCTCCATGTGTATTATCTGCTTTTCTCCAGTAACTTCATATATACAGTAGGGCCCCCACTTATTCGGCGGGTTAGGTTCCAGGCTGTCGCTGGAAAGCAGACATCATCAGAAAGCAGAGTGCCATTTTTTCCATTTATAAATGCATATAAATGCCAGACAACAAGTTTACACTAAATTTTATTAAGTTAGTAATAGAACTAGGCATTAAAAACATAAAAAGTAAAATACATACACAGTACATTCATTACTTATCTTACAGTATTTGTAAGCTTAATGTAGGGTGAGAGGTGAGTAGTACTTATTTGTAGGAAGTCAGGTGTAGGTAGCTACCTGGCTCCCCGTCTCATACATAATATACAATATTTAAAACAGCCCAGGGAGTTAAAATGCATGTACAGTACACTCATTATTTACCTTAAAATGTGTAGTCTTAATGTAGGAAGAGAGGCGAGTAGTATTTATTTGTAGGAAGTCATCGTAGGTAGCTGGTAGGTGTAACCGGTAGGTGTAGCTCGCCTGGGCTACACCTACTGGCTACCTACACTGTGGCCCAAAGTCATATTATTAGCATTGCCATACCTTGTTCACTGAATTTAATTGTTTCTAACAACTACCTTTAGATGCCATCATAAATGAAGAGAGAAGTAATGAATAATTCATGCCAAAAATTGTGAACAAAAGTAGAGTGGGGGAGTGGCTGGGCCAAACACAGATTCATACACGTTTTCTCTGGTGCCTGACCAGAGAAAACGTAATGTTATCTCTCTGCCCGGCTACCACACAGGTCCACAAGTATTATCATCAGAGCACATATAAAATATGCAATAAATGTCAGACAACAAGTTTACATTAACTTGTATTAAGTTAGCAATAGAAATAGGCATTAAAAACACAAAAGGTAAGATACACACACAGTACACTTATTACTGTACTTACCTTAAAATATTAATATTAATGTGTGAGAAGTAAGTGGCAGGGTGTTTACTGAATAAAATCAGAATGGCACACCATCATCCTGTAACTTGGTGCTTACAACAAGAGCTTATGACTCCTCTTTTTATCACAGCTAAGCTTAGACACCATCGTCAATGAGAGCCAACTAGTTAACGAAAGAGTAAACGAGAGAGAGAACGAGATACAGAGTTCAGACAATGTAAGAACACAAACTGAACAGGTAGTGGACGATCACTTGGTCAGGCGAAATAAATGCGTATTAATATGTGTCTACTTTTAGTTCATTCACATACGTTTGTAAGAGTTTGTAAAACTTTTACCTCACAATATTTTTTTTATTGTTATAATAATTACTTCACAATACAAATACTCACGGTATTGTGCTTTTTTGTTATTTATTTATCAAATACTCTTACATTGTGTACAAGTTGTACAAGTTAGTACAGAATAAACAAACAGCAACACTCCCGTTCTCATGCAACACATCATTTTTAGATGAATGAAGATGATGATGATGATAATATCATCATAATAAAAAAGCACTAAACCCACAAGGGTTGTGAATTGCTATATATAGAGTGAAGGCATTCGAAAGGAATATTTTTCTACAGTTATCCCCCAGTGTTTGACTAGAGAAAATGTAATTCTTCCAACACTACCTACACAGCTGCTTTGTAAACAGATCTCATATTTACGTCAATTTTTATTCTTTGAGTGTATGTATCATGTTTATATGCTACGTAACGTGTTTCTTACATAATTTTGAGGAAAATATCATAGATGGATTAATGAAAATGTCTATATTAACCCTTTTAGGGTCCAAGGCCAAAATTTGAAGTGGTGCCCCAGTGTCCAAGAATTTAAAAAAAAAAAAATTGTTATTTTTTCCTATCAAATGGTAGAGAATCTTTTTGTGAATGTAATAAAACAAAAAGTACGAAATTTGATGGAAAATTGACGAAATTATGCTCTCGTGAATTTTGATGTGTCAGCGATATTTACGAATCAGCGATTTTGCCGACTTTGACTCCCATTTTAGGCCAATTACATTATTCCAGTCGACCAAATTCTCAACTATTTCACTAGTATTACTTCTATTCTATCGATTGAGCACAAGAAATCGCCAAGTCAACTGTTTCAACTACAAAATAAAGTGACCGGAAATTGGTAATTTGGCCAATTTAACACAAAGTTCAAAATATTCCAATTTCAAAATAGGGTCCAGAATAAACAATGTAGGTATTCCTGGCACTAAACTAGCATTTCCTCTGTTCATTAGTTATGTTTTGAGGCTTTACAAATAAATTCCATTTTGATTTTTTATTCACATAATGAATTTTTATTCACACCAAAAAATAGAAGATATACTGTTATGCAATATTGTAATAATTGTATAAATATCATCACCACATTTGTGAATGTATATTAGACCCACCAGCTGGCGTGTATTAGACGTGTGAGGTCGTTTGTTTACTCTTGAACATCGGCAAAAATTTAACATTTCCGCCACTTTGAGCTCAATTTCAAGCCATTTCCAGTGCTAACACCAATCAAAATTATCTCTATTTCTGTAATATGTCTTCCATTCTATCAAATGAGACCAAGAAATCACAAATACAACTATAAAAAACATATGAAAAAACACTGCAAAGTCGCTGTTTTAATCGAAAATCATGGTCTCAGTTTTTTTTCTCTCATTATACACAGTGTGCTGCAGGATTTGTTTTATGTGGTGCACACATACCACATAGATGTATTCTCTCATATCTAGGCCCAAATTTACCACTCACAGTTTATCAGAGTGAGCTGAGCTCATGACGTAGATCTATGGTTTGGACCCTGAACGTAAAGCCGTAGATCTACGGGACGGACCCTGAAAGGGTTAATGTAAAATAAGACATTTAATTTGCCCAAGAGTGATTATTACGTACTATTGCCGTCATGAGTAGAGAGACACTTAGCGATTTTAATGTATACCTGCACACCAGCACAGTGTGTAAGTATATTTAGGTACAGGTACACATAAGTATAATTATCAGAGTACATATAAAATATGCAATAACTGTAAAACACTTGAAATTTTGGAAAGTTTCCAGACATAATGGATGTGGTCATGGAGAATGTAAACAAACTGGGTGGCACACCATATTTGAAAGACAGCTTGCCGTATAGCAAATTTTGGTCATAATTTGACATCGCCGTATTAGCAGAATGCCGTAAGGTGAAACGCCGTAAAGCAGGGCTCTACTGCATGTACATTATTTTACAAAACTGCATGTCACTGATACCAGCTTACAGTTTAACTATAAAATGTGAATGAGTAACGTAAATTGTTCTTAAGGCATTCGGTGTCAAATTTAATTTGTAGCTCTGTTTTTTCACTGATGTGCAATGTCCTTTGTACAATTAATTCAGATACTGTTAAATATTTTTTTGTGTACAGAGAATCTGATCTGGAGGAGGTGTTGGCTCTCCAGACACGCATGCACAACTCTGCCGGGGTCTTCCTAGAAGCCACCCGTAGATCACGCTATTCTTCAGGGCATCATTCAGGGTCTGTGTCCACCTCGTACACCCCAACAACCTCTTCCTCCACCAGTAGTTCCAGGCCCCGTACTCCCACTGTTTCTCCTCATGGGTCACCACGTAGGAATCGAAGGTCACCTTCCACAGGTGTGTTTACTTGATACTGTATTTTGATTTTACAGTAAACTGTACTGATAATCAATAAAAATTAGTACAGTTTATCTTACCTTGCATTCCAGTTGTCATTGCTTGTTGACAGGGAAACATTTGGAGAGGGTGATGTGGCCCTTCTGAAGTGGATGGTTGTGGCTTTTGTGTTGATGTGAGTGCAGCATTGTCAGTAGTTGATGGTTGTACAGGGTGAAGCAGAGAAAATGCACGTTTTTCACAACTGAATAACTTTGCGTATTTTAAAGATAAATCTTAATTACATCAAATAAAAGGTATTTTAATGCATTTTTTTATATTTACATACCCTAATTAGGTACCATCCTATTGGAATTCAAATTCAAATTCAATTCAAATTCAAAGTTTATTCTCTATAAGGATTACAATGCTGAGTTTACAGAATTTGGTTATTGTGTGGTTTACATGTAGTAAAATAATAATTACAGAGTGTACCACTAGAACACCTAGCATGGCTAGGCATTTTGGGCAGACTTAAATTAAATCTTAAGTTTAAAATATTACAAAATTATGAGGTAAGTTGGTATTATGGCTAAGTGACTAAATACTAGTTTGTGAGTTTAGCAATGTGAATGCTTTTGTTTTGGCACTATACATAGTTTCAGTATTGGAGTATCACAGGCCAACTTATGACTAGTTAAGATTCATTATTTTGAGATTGAGATTGATATTTCTGTTTATGGTCAAATGGGTGAGTGAGTGTAAGTGTTAACCACCAGGTGGTATTCGTGTAATTAGTTGACGGGGTGTATCAGGGAGATAAGATGTTTTCTGATGGTAGTTTTGAAGGTGATGAATGTGTCTGCAGTTTTAGAATTTTCAGGTAGGGTGTTCCAGATTTTAGGGCCTGTGACATACATTGAATTTTTGTAAAGGTTTAGTCGGACACGGGGAATGTCATAGAGATGTTTGTGTCTGGTATTGTGCCTGTGGGTTCTGTCACAAGTATCAAGAAAGCGTTTTAGGTCAAGGTTAATATTGGAATTTAAGGTCCTGTAGATGTAGATTGCACAGTAGTAAGTGTCGATGTACTGAACAGGGAGTAAGTTTAGATCTATGAAGAGTGGGGGGGGGGGGTGTTGCCAGGGATGGGATTTAGTGATTATTCTTACTGCAGCTTTTTGTTGGGTTATTATTGGCTTTAGGTGTGTTGCTGCAGTTGAACCCCAAGCACAGATAGCATAGGTGAGGTATGGATATATAAGTGAATGGTATAGTGTGAGAAGGGCAGTTTGTGGCACGTAGTATTGTATCTTGGAGAGGATCCCAACCTTTTTGGATACTTTTTTGGTTATGTGTTGCATATGGGTGCTGAAGTTCAGGTTGTTGTCGAGGTATAGGCCTAGGAATTTGCCCTCATTATGCCTGGCAATTAGAGTGTTGTCGATCTTAATGTTAATTTGCGCATCCCCTGCTCTGCTACCAAACATAATGTAGTAGGTTTTGTCAGTGTTAAGCGTAAGTTTATTGGCTGTCATCCAAGTCGATATTTTGATCAGCTCCTCATTAACAATGGTGTTGAGGGTGGCAAGATTAGGGTGAGAGATGACATAAGTCGTGTCGTCAGCAAAGAGAATGGGGTTCAGGTGTTGAGATACGTTTGGAAGATCATTGATGTATATGAGGAAGAGCAGGGGACCAAGGACACTTCCCTGCGGAACTCCAGTATCAAATGGCTGTGTTGTTGATGCTGTGTCTTTAATGGTGACATACTGATACCTATTAGTAAGGTAAGATTTGAAATATGCAAGCGCATGGCCTCTTATACCATAATGGTCAAGTTTGTGGAGTAGGATGCCGTGGTCTACTGTGTCAAAAGCTTTTCTTAGGTCAATAAAAATTCCTAGTGGATATTCCTTATTTTCCAATGCTGTGTAAAGCAGATCTAGCATTTTTATGATTGCATCGTTAGTGCTTTTATTTTTCCTGAATCCAAATTGGCAGGGGTTGAGTATGTTTTGTGCCGTTATAAATGAATATAGTCTATTGTGCACGAGTTTCTCAAAGATTTTGGATAGCAATGGTAAGTTTGATATTGGCCTATAGTTGTTTAAATCTGTAGGGTCACCACCTTTATGTATTGGTGTAACCCTTGCCGTCTTGAGTAGTTTCGGGAAGGTGCTAGTTTCTAGTGACTTGTTAAAAAGTAATGAGATAGCATGCGAGAGGACATGGGCCACTCTCTTGTACAATAATGGTGGGACATGAGACAGATTCCCTGAGTTATTTTTAAGTGACTTTATAATCTCAGTGACTTCCATGGGCTCAGTTGGAGCAAGATAGAAGGAATTTGGGAAATTCCCAACTTGGTGCGTGGGATTTTATTGGCGAGATTAGAACCTATGGTTGAGAAGTCATTTATCTTGTTAGCTGTGTCAGTGGGATGCAGTGGTGTTTCATTAGGTTTAGTTAGGGCAATATTCTTGGGTTTTTCAGTTTGTGGGTCCCTAGAATCTGAGAGAGTGTTTTCCAGGTCTTTTTTATATCTCCTCTTGTGTCAGTGAATCTACTGGAGTAGTATAGTTGTTTGGCTTTCTTTATTACTTTGGTGAGGACTGATGAATAGTGTTTAAGAATATCTTTGTGTATTAAGCCCTGCCTGTATTGCTTTTCATATTGGTGTTTATCAATGGATTTCAGAATGGTGCTGGTTAGCCATGGGCAACCAAGCCGTTTGTTTGTGATCTGTTTTGTTTTTATAGGACAATGTTTGTTGTATAGTCTAAGTAATTTGTTAAGAAAAATGTCTGTCCAGTCATCAATACCATTGGCCTTGGAGAATTCTGTAGGCCAGTCAACAGTCTCTAGGTCAGCTGTGAACTTCCTTATTGAGGCCTCATCATGGAGTCTAAATGAAACTTTGTTGTATTCAAGTGGTGGTTTACTAATGTTTGTCAAGAGGAAGGTAGGGTAGTGGTCTGTAGTGCTATCTGTGATTATCCCTGATTTAAGAGGGGCTAGTATATTGGTCCATATGTGGTCTATTATGGTTGCACTTGTTTCAGTGAGCCTGGTTGGTTTAGTTATTGTTGGTATGAGAAGTGTGTTGTTCATATTGTTGATGAAATCAGTTACAGGCTGATCATCTAGTAGGCCAAGATTGATGTTGAGGTCTCCAGCTAAGAGAAGGTGGTGCTTATTCATTTGTCTGTTTGTTATTAGTGCCTTTAGTTTCTCACTGAAATTTGGGATGTTTGTGTGGGGTATCCGGTAAATGGCACCGATTGTTATAGGCGTCTTAAGGTTTTTACAGTAAAATTAGCAAAAATGTATTCTCCATATTCATCACTAATGCAAGTGGTGCTAATACAAGATAATTGGTTAGAGTAATAGATTGCAATACCACCCCCAACTTGGTATGGTCTGCAGTTGTGGATTGCTGTGTATCCTGGTAGAGGGTAGATATCTATTATGTCCTGCTTAAGCCAGGTCTCAGTAAGAATAATGCAGGAGAAGGGTGTCTTTAGTGATTCAAGGAGTGCCAGGAGGTCATCATAGTGTTTGCTTAATGACCTGATGTTGTAGTTAAGTACTGATAGACTTTTAGCATTGTTTAGGATAGTGCTGGCTTGTGATGCTGTGTAGTAAAGGCAGTTACTTTCCAATAGGTTTTGATTGTGTGTCAGATTATGGAGGTTTAGATCAGGGTTGACATGATCAATCATCTTCTAGGTTTAAATTATGGTTATTTATATCCTGAGTGTACCTGATGCCTTTGGAGTTCTGGATACAGGAATTTGTTTAACCCTTAAACTGTCTGAACGTAGATCTACGTTTTCACTGCTAGTGTTCCAAATACATGTGTATTTTGAAATAACAAAAAAAGGCACAATACCGTGACTGGAACGATACACAAATAACCCGCACATAAAAGAGAGAAGCTTACGACGACATTTCAGTCCGACTTGGACCATTTACAAAGTCACACTAACCAGAAGTGGAGCAGGACGGCTATATATAGGCAGAAAGAGGTGGTGGTAGTACTACTACTACTACTACCACCACTCTTCCTGCCAATATATATAGCCGTCCTGTTCCACTTCTGGTTAGTGTGACTTTGTAAATGGTCCAAGTCGGACCAAAATGTCGTCGTAAGCTTCTCTCTTTTATGTGCGGGTTATTTGTGTATTTTGAAAAAAAAAAAAAAAAAAAAATTTTAAATTGAAGAGGGCAATTTTCTGTGTTATAAGACAAAAAAAATTTTCGGACCAGTACTTACCAAGATATAAGATGCGAAGTTGGCGCTGGATGCTCGCCTGATGGCAACATCAAGTCCTGCCGCTTGCAGAAGTGTTGCCGATATACCTTTTTTTCTTATTTTTATTTTAGTTTATATAACTTTAATGTTCTGATAATTACAGTTTATAATAGTTATTGTGATTTCATAGCTAATCTTTGTTCTGACACTAATATTAGGTACTGAAGTAGTACTCAGTCACAATCACACTGGCAGGTGTACATTTTCACCTGCCCTGGTCATTTACTATTGTCTAGAAATGTATACAAAGTATTTATAGGTCTCAGAAATGTTTTAGATATTTTTTTTTTCCAACAAGTCGGCCGTCTCCCACCGAGGCAGGGTGACCCAAAAAAGAAAGAAAATCCCCAAAAAGAAAATACTTTCATCATCATTCAACACTTTCACCACACTCACACATTATCACTGTTTTTGCAGAGGTGCTCAGAATACAACAGTTTAGAAGCATATACAGGAGGGCCCCACTTATACGGCGGGTTAGGTTCCAGGCTACCGCCATAAAGCGGAAACCGCCGTAAAGTGGAACACCCTTCTTTTCCACTTACAAATGCATACAAACACTAGATAACAAGTTTACACTAACATATATTATGTTAGCAATAGAACCAGGCATCAAAAAACAATAAAAAAGTACAATACACACATAGTGACTCATTACTTACCTTAAAATATTTATAGTCTTAATCTAGGGTGAGACAAGTAGTATTTATTGTAAGAAATCAAGTGTGGTATGTATGGTAGTCAGCCAGGCTACCATACCAGGCCACCCCACCCACACATACTATTCTATGATATTTAAGCATCCCAGAGCGATAAAATGTATATACAGTTCACTCATTACTTACCTTAAAATATAGGGTGAGATGAGTAGTATTTATTGTAAAAAATCAAGTGTGGTATGTATGGTAGTCAGCCGGGCTACCATACCAGAGAGAAAGAATGAGTGCATGAGAGAGGACAGGTGCAGAGTTATGTAAACAAACACGTCTGGTTTGTGTACAAGTTACATTGTGTACAGGTTGTCTCTACATTGATACGGTAGAATAAATAAAGAAGAGCACTCCCATTCTCATGTAACCTCATTTTGAGAAGAAATGATGCTCTGAGTGAAGGCAATGGAAGTAAGTCACTCTGACTTTTTTGGGTTATCCTAGGTTCTCTACACATATGTTGTTATGTATTTATGTTATGTATCGTGTTTATTATATAATTTTGAAAAAAATATCACGGATGGATTAATGAAAATGTGTATATTAACGTAATATACAACATTTAATGATACACCGAGCTCAGACAGCGTAAACAAACAAACTGAACAGGTTGTGGACGATCACTCGGTCAGGCGAAATAGACGATATTAATACGTGTCCAGTTTTAGTTCATTCATGTACATTTGTAAGAGTTTGTGAAACTTTTACCTTATAATATTTTTATTATTATTATAATAATTAAATCACGAAACAAATACTCTTACACTGTGTACAAGTTAGTACAGAATTATAGCTAGAAAGTGAAGGCATATGAAAGGAATATTTTTCTACAGTTATCCCTAGTAACAGGTGACGGGCTAGAGAAAACGTAATTCTTCCGACACTTCTACAAACCGTTTGGTAAACATCTCATATATTTTTTTTTTTTTTTTTTTTCAACAAGTCGGCCGTCTCCCACCGAGGCAGGGTGACCCAAAAAAGAAAGAAAATCCCCAAAAAGAAAATACTTTCATCATCATTCAACACTTTCACCACACTCGCACATTATCACTGTTTTTGCAGAGGTGCTCAGAATACAACAGTCTAGAAGCATAAACATATAAAGATACACAACATATCCCTCCAAACTGCCAATATCCCAAACCCCTCCTTTAAAGTGCAGGCATTGTACTTCCCATTTCCAGGACTCAAGTCCGACTATATGAAAATAACCGGTTTCCCTGAATCCCTTCACTAAATATTACCCTGCTCACACTCCAACAGATCGTCAGGTCCCAAGTACCATTCGTCTCCATTCACTCCTATCTAACACGCTCACGCACGCTTGCTGGAAGTCCAAGCCCCTTACCCACAAAACCTCCTTTACCCCCTCTCTCCAACCCTTTCGAGGACGACCCCTACCCCGCCTTCCTTCCCCTATAGATTTATATGCTTTCCATGTCATTCTACTGTGATCCATTCTCTCTAAATGACCAAACCACCTCAACAACCCCTCTTCTGCCCTCTGACTAATACTTTTATTAACTCCACACCTTCTCCTAATTTCCACACTCCGAATTTTCTGCATAATATTTACACCACACATTGCCCTTAAACAGGACATCTCCGCTGCCTCCAACCGTCTCCTCGCTGCTGCATTTACCACCCAAGCTTCACACCCATATAAGAGTGTTGGTACTACTATACTTTCATACATTCCCTTCTTTGCCTCCATAGATAACGTTTTTTGACTCCACATATACCTCAACGCACCACTCACCTTTTTTCCCTCATCAATTCTATGATTAACCTCATCCTTCATAAATCCATCCGCCGACACGTCAACTCCCAAGTATCTGAAAACATTCACTTCTTCCATACTCCTCCTCCCCAATTTGATATCCAATTTTTCTTTATCTAAATCATTTGACACCCTCATCACCTTACTCTTTTCTATGTTCACTTTCAACTTTCTACCTTTACACACATTCCCAAACTCATCCACTAACCTTTGCAATTTTTCTTTAGAATCTCCCATAAGCACAGTATCATCAGCAAAAAGTAACTGTGTCAATTCCCATTTTGAATTTGATTCCCCATAATTTAATCCCACCCCTCTCCCAAACACCCTAGCATTTACTTCCTTTACAACCCCATCTATAAATATATTAAACAACCATGGTGACATTACACATCCCTGTCTAAGACCTACTTTTACCGGGAAGTAGTCTCCCTCTCTTCTACACACCCTAACCTGAGCCTCACTATCCTCATAAAAACTCTTTACAGCATTTAATAACTTACCACCTATTCCATATACTTGCAACATCTGCCACATTGCTCCTCTATCCACTCTATCATATGCCTTTTCTAAATCCATAAATGCAATAAAAACTTCCCTATCTTTATCTAAATACTGTTCACATATATGCTTCAATGTAAACACCTGATCTACACATCCCCTACCCACTCTAAAACCTCCTTGCTCATCCGCAATCCTACATTCTGTCTTACCTCTAATTCTTTCAATTATAACCCTACCGTACACTTTTCCTGGTATACTCAGTAAGCTTATTCCTCTATAATTTTTACAGTCTCTTTTGTCCCCTTTCCCTTTATATAAAGGGACTATACATGCTCTCTGCCAATCCCTAGGTACCTTCCCCTCTTTCATACATTTATTAAACAAAAGTACCAACCACTCCAACACTATATCCCCCCCTGCTTTTAACATTTCTGTCATGATCCCATCAGTTCCAGCTGCTTTACCCCCTTTCATTTTACGTAATGCCTCACGTACCTCCCCCACACTTACATTCTGCTCTTCTTCACTCCTAAAAGATGGTATACCTCCCTGACCAGTGCATGAAATTACTGCCTCCCTTTCTTCCTTAACATTTAAAAGTTCCTCAAAATATTCTCGCCATCTACCCAATACCTCCATCTCCCCATCTCATATATATTTGTATAAATTTTTATACTGTGGGTGCATGTATCATGTTTGTGTGTTACATAATGTGTTTCTTATATAATTTTGAAAAAGATATCATAGATTAAGGGAAATGTCTATTTTTTTTTTTATTATTATCACACTGGCCGATTCCCACCAAGGCAGGGTGGCCCGAAAAAGAAAAACTTTCACCATCATTCACTCCATCACTGTCTTGCCAGAAGGGTGCTTTACACTACAGTTTTTAAACTGCAACATTAACACCCCTCCTTCAGAGTGCAGGCACTGTACTTCCCATCTCCAGGACTCAAGTCCGGCCTGCCGGTTTCCCTGAATCCCTTCATAAATGTTACTTTGCTCACACTCCAACAGCACGTCAAGTATTAAAAACCATTTGTCTCCATTCACTCCTATCAAACACGCTCACGCATGCCTGCTGGAAGTCCAAGCCCCTCGCACACAAAACCTCCTTTACCCCCTCCCTCCAACCCTTCCTAGGCCGACCCCTACCCCGCCTTCCTTCCACTACAGACTGATACACTCTTGAAGTCATTCTGTTTTGCTCCATTCTCTCTACATGTCCGAACCACCTCAACAACCCTTCCTCAGCCCTCTGGACAACAGTTTTGGTAATCCCGCACCTCCTCCTAACTTCCAAACTACGAATTCTCTGCATTATATTCACACCACACATTGCCCTCAGACATGACATCTCCACTGCCTCCAGCCTTCTCCTCGCTGCAACATTCATCACCCACGCTTCACACCCATATAAGAGCGTTGGTAAAACTATACTCTCATACATTCCCCTCTTTGCCTCCAAGGACAAAGTTCTTTGTCTCCACAGACTCCTAAGTGCACCACTCACTCTTTTTCCCTCATCAATTCTATGATTCACCTCATCTTTCATAGACCCATCCGCTGACACGTCCACTCCCAAATATCTGAATACGTTCACCTCCTCCATACTCTCTCCCTCCAATCTGATATTCAATCTTTCATCACCTAATCTTTTTGTTATCCTCATAACCTTACTCTTTCCTGTATTCACCTTTAATTTTCTTCTTTTGCACACCCTACCAAATTCATCCACCAATCTCTGCAGCTTCTCTTCAGAATCTCCCAAAAGCACAGTGTCATCAGCAAAGAGCAGCTGTGACAACTCCCACTTTGTGTGTGATTCTTTATCTTTTAACTCCACGCCTCTTGCCAAGACCCTCGCATTTACTTCTCTTACAACCCCATCTATAAATATATTAAACAACCACGGTGACATCACACATCCTTGTCTAAGGCCTACTTTTACTGGGAAAAAATTTCCCTCTTTCCTACATACTCTAACTTGAGCCTCACTATCCTCGTAAAAACTCTTCACTACTTTCAGTAACCTACCTCCTACACCATACACTTGCAACATCTGCCACATTGCCCCCCTATCCACCCTGTCATACGCCTTTTCCAAATCCATAAATGCCACAAAGACCTCTTTAGCCTTATCTAAATACTGTTCACTTATATGTTTCACTGTAAACACCTGGTCCACACACCCCCTACCTTTCCTAAAGCCTCCTTGTTCATCTGCTATCCTATTCTCCGTCTTACTCTTAATTCTTTCAATTATAACTCTACCATACACTTTACCAGGTACACTCAACAGACTTATCCCCCTATAATTTTTGCACTCTCTTTTATCCCCTTTGCCTTTATACAAAGGAACTATGCATGCTCTCTGCCAATCACTAGGTACCTTACCCTCTTCCATACATTTATTAAATAATTGCACCAACCACTCCAAAACTATATCCCCACCTGCTTTTAACATTTCTATCTTTATCCCATCAATCCCGGCTGCCTTACCCCCTTTCATTTTACCTACTGCCTCACGAACTTCCCCCACACTCACAACTGGCTCTTCCTCACTCCTACAAGATGTTATTCCTCCTTGCCCTATACACAAAATCACAGCTTCCCTATCTTCATCAACATTTAACAATTCCTCAAAATATTCCCTCCATCTTCCCAATACCTCTAACTCTCCATTTAATAACTCTCCTCTCCTATTTTTAACTGACAAATCCATTTGTTCTCTAGGCTTTCTTAACTTGTTAATCTCACTCCAAAACTTTTTCTTATTTTCAACAAAATTTGTTGATAACATCTCACCCACTCTCTCATTTGCTCTCTTTTTATATTGCTTCACCACTCTCTTAACCTCTCTCTTTTTCTCCATATACTCTTCCCTCCTTGCATCACTTCTACTTTGTAAAAACTTCTCATATGCTAACTTTTTCTCCCTTACTACTCTCTTTACATCATCATTCCACCAATCGCTCCTCTTCCCTCCTGCACCCACTTTCCTGTAACCACAAACTTCTGCTGAACACTCTAACACTACATTTTTAAACCTACCCCATACCTCTTCGACCCCATTGCCTATGCTCTCATTAGCCCATCTATCCTCCAATAGCTGTTTATATCTTACCCTAACTGCCTCCTCTTTTAGTTTATAAACCTTCACCTCTCTCTTCCCTGATGCTTCTATTCTCCTTGTATCCCATCTACCTTTTACTCTCAGTGTAGCTACAACTAGAAAGTGATCTGATATATCTGTGGCCCCTCTATAGACATGTACATCCTGAAGTCTACTCAACAGTCTTTTATCTACCAATACATAATCCAACAAACTACTGTCATTTCGCCCTACATCATATCGTGTATACTTATTTATCCTCTTTTTCTTAAAATATGTATTACCTATAACTAAACCCCTTTCTATACAAAGTTCAATCAAAGGGCTCCCATTATCATTTACACCTGGCACCCCAAACTTACCTACCACACCCTCTCTAAAAGTTTCTCCTACTTTAGCATTCAGGTCCCCTACCACAATTACTCTCTCACTTGGTTCAAAGGCTCCTATACATTCACTTAACATCTCCCAAAATCTCTCTCTCTCCTCTGCATTCCTCTCTTCTCCAGGTGCATACACGCTTATTATGACCCACTTCTCGCATCCAACCTTTACTTTAATCCACATAATTCTTGAATTTACACATTCATATTCTCTTTTCTCCTTCCATAACTGATCATTTAACATTACTGCTACCCCTTCCTTTGCTCTAACTCTCTCAGATACTCCAGATTTAATCCCATTTATTTCCCCCCACTGAAACTCTCCTACCCCCTTCAGCTTTGTTTCGCTTAGAGCCAGGACATCCAACTTCTTTTCATTCATAACATCAGCAATCATCTGTTTCATGTCATCTGCACTACATCCACGCACATTTAAGCATCCCAGTTTTATAAAGTTTTTCTTCTTCTCTTTTTTAGTAAATGTATACAGGAGAAGGGGTTACTAGCCCATTGCTCCCGGCATTTTAGTCGCCTCATACGACACGCATGGCTTACGGAGGAAAGATTCTTTTCCACTTCCCCATGGACAATAGAAGAAATAAAAAAGAACAAGAGCTATTTAGAAAAAGGAGAAAAACCTAGATGTATGTATATATATATATATGCATGTGCGTGTCTGTGAAGTGTGACCAAAGTGTAAGTAGGAGTAGCAAGATATCCCTGTTATCTAGCGTGTTTATGAGACAGAAAAAGAAACCAGCAATCCTACCATCATGCAAAACAGTTACAGGTTTTTGTTTCACAGTCATCTGGCAGGACGGTAGTACTTCCCTGGGTGGTTGCTGTCTACCAACCTACTACCTACGCATATTAACGTAATATGCGACATTAATGCGCCCAAGAGATTATTATTATTACCATTATTATTATTATTATTATTATTATTATTATTGTGTAGATCAAGTGTTTACATTGAAGCATATATGTGAACAGTATTTAGATAAAGGTAGGGAAGTTTTTATTGCATTTATGGATTTAGAAAAGGCATATGATAGAGTGGATAGAGAAGCAATGTGGCAGATTTTGCAAGTATATGGAATAGGTGGTAAGTTACTAAATGCTGTAAAGAGCTTTTATGAGGATAGTGAGGCTCAGGTTAGGGTGTGTAGAAGAGAGGGAGAATACTTCCCGGTAAAAGTAGGTCTTAGACAGGGATGTGTAATGTCACCATGGTTGTTTAATATATTTATAGATGGGGTTGTAAAAGAAGTAAATGCTAGGGTGTTCGGGAGAGGGGTGGGATTAAATTATGGGGAATCAAATTCAAAATGGGAATTGACACAGTTACGTTTTGCTGATGATGCTGTGCTTATGGGAGATTCTAAAGAAAAATTGCAAAGGTTAGTGGATGAGTTTGAGAATGTGTGTAAAGGTAGAAAGTTGAAAGTGAACATAGAAAAGAGTAAGGTGATGAGGGTATCAAATGATTTAGATAAAGAAAAATTGGATATCAAATTGGGGAGGAGGAGTATGGAAGAAGTGAATGTTTTCAGATACTTGGGAGTTGACGTGTCGGCGGATGGATTTATGAAGGATGAGGTTAATCATAGAATTGATGAGGGAAAAAAGGTGAGTGGTGCGTTGAGGTATATGTGGAGTCAAAAAACGTTATCTATGGAGGCAAAGAAGGGAATGTATGAAAGTATAGTAGTACCAACACTCTTATATGGATGTGAAGCTTGGGTGGTAAATGCAGCAGCGAGGAGACGGTTGGAGGCAGTGGAGATGTCCTGTCTAAGGGCAATGTGTGGTGTAAATATTATGCAGAAAATTCGGAGTGTGGAAATTAGGAGAAGGTGTGGAGTTAATAAAAGCATTAGTCAGAGGGCAGAAGAGGGGTTGTTGAGGTGATTTGGTCATTTAGAGAGAATGGATCAAAGTAGAATGACATGGAAAGCATATAAATCTATAGGGGAAGGAAAGAGGGGTAGGGGTCGTCCTCGAAAGGGTTGGAAAGAGGGGGTAAAGGAGGTTTTGTGGGTGAGGGGCTTGGACTTCCAGCAAGCGTGCATGAGCGTGTTAGATAGGAGTGAATGGAGACGAATGATACTTGGGACCTGACGATCTGTTGGAGTGTGAGCAGGGTAATATTTAGTGAAGGGATTCAGGGAAACCGGTTATTTTCATATAGTCGGACTTGAGTCCTGGAAATGGGAAGTACAATGCCTGCACTTTAAAGGAGGGGTTTGGGATATTGGCAGTTTGGAGGGATATGTTGTGTATCTCTATATGTATATGCTTCTAAACTGTTGTATTCTGAGCACCTCTGCAAAAGCAGTGATAATGTGTGTGTGTGGTGAAAGTGTTGAATGATGATGAAAGTATTTTCTTTTTGGGGATTTTCTTTCTTTTTTTTTTTTTTTTGGGTCACCCTGCCTAGGTGGGAGACGACCGACTTGTTGAAAAAAAAAAAAAAAAAAATTATTATTATTATTGCATCAAGAGTAGAGAGACTCTTAGTGATTTTAATGTGTACCTACATGCCAGCACAGTGTGTAAGTTTATTTAGGTACAGGTGTACACAAGTTTAATTATCAAGTACAATACATATAAAATATACAATAACTTTAAAACACTTGAAATTTTGGAAAGTTTCCAGACATAATAAGGAGATGTGCTCAGGGAGAATGTAAACAAACTCGGTGGGCCGCTGTGACCATATTAGAAAGACAGGTGGGGGGAGCCGTATAGCGAGTTTTGGTCATAATTTGAAATGTCCGTATTAGCGGAACGCCGTAAAGCGGGGCCCTGCTGTACGTGTAAAGATACACAACATATCCCTCCAACTGCCAATATCCCAAACCCCTCCTTTAACCCTTTGACTGTTTTCGACGTATAAATACGTCTTAGGAGCCAATGTTTCTGACGTATATATACTCAATAATTCTAGTGGCTTCAAATCAAGCGGGAGAAAGCTGGTAGGCCCACATGTGAGAGAATGGGTCTGTGTGGTCAGTGTGTACCACATAAAAAAAATCCTGCAGCACACATTGCATAATGAGAAAAAAAAAACTGATCGTTTTTTTGGAATAAAACGCCGACTTTGAGGTGTATTTTCGTATAGTATTTATCATTGTATTCGCGTTTTCATGGTCTTAAGTGATAAAATGGAAAACATATTACAGAAATAGAGATGATTTTCCTTACTTTGACAATGAAAACGACCTTGAAACTGAGCTCAAAGTAGCGGAAATGTTCGATTTTTACCAATGTTCAGGAGTAAATAAATCACACCACACGTCCAATACACGTCAACTGGGGAGTCTAATATTCTTTCACTAGTGCACTGATATTATTTATACCATTTTTACAATAATGCAGTAGTCTGCATAACAGTAAATTTTGTATTTTTTTGTATGAATAAAAAATCAAAATAGAAAGCAATAATAATATAACAGTGGCCTAGAGATATGACTAATGAACAGAGCATATGTTATTTTAGTGCCACGAATGTCTACCTTGTTTATTCTGGACCCTATTTTGAAATTGGCATCTTTTTTAGTTTGTGTGAAATTGGCCAAATTGCCAATTTCTGACCACCATGTTGGGTAGTCCAAATTAGTAAATGGGAGGATTCTTGTACTCAGCTGATAGATAAAATGGAGTTCTAAAGAAATAGCTATGAGTTTGGTCAACTGAAAGAATGGAATTGGCTGAAAATAGGGCTCAAAGTCGGCGAAATCGCCGATACGCATATGTCACCGAGACCGCTAACTTCGCGGGAGCATAATTCCATGAGTTTTCGACCAAATTTCGAACTTTTGGTGTCATTACCATCGGGAAAAGATTCTCTATCATTTCATAAGAAAAAATAATTTTTTTTTTTTTTTTCAAAAATTGAGCGACATTGAATGACAGTTTCAGAGAGGGGCCTGAAACAGTCAAAGGGTTAAAGTGCAGGCATTGTACTTCCCATTTCCAGGACTCAAGTCCAACTATATGAAAATAACCGGTTTCCCTGAATCCCTTCACTAAATATTACCCTGCTCACACTCCAACAGATCGTCAGGTCCCAAGTACCATTCATTTCCATTCACTCCTATCTAACACGCTCACGCACGCTTGCTGGAAGTCCAAGCCCCTCGCCCACAAAACCTCCTTTACCCCCTCTCTCCAACCCTTTCGAGGACGACCCCTACCCCGCCTTCCTTTCCTAATAGATTTATATGCTTTCCATGTCATTCTACTTTGATCCATTCTCTCTAAATGACCAAACCACCTCAACAACCCCTCTTCTGCCCTCTGACTAATGCTTTTATTAACTCCACACCTTCTCCTAATTTCCACACTCCGAATTTTCTGCATAATATTTACACCACACATTGCCCTTAGACAGGATATGCTGGAGTATATAGGAAACTTCTTGAAGCATGGTGTTTGACTAGTGTCGCTAAACTGCTGACAGGGTTCGCAGTGGAGTGACACGATGATAGTGCACTGCTGCAGGAAACCCTGCCTTTATTTGTTTTCACTGTTAAACACAAATATGTCTGTCTGTCTGCATGTCTAGCTCTACATATCTGTCTTTCTGTCTGCCTGTGTGTGTCAGACTTTCTGTCTGCTGTGTGTCTCGGTCTTTCTGTCTGCCTGTGTGTCTTCCTGTCTGCTTGTCTCTCAGTCTTAGAGAGCGGCTTGTAAACCAACAGGTATTACACAATGCAGTAGTCACATCTGATTCCTGATGCAGTGAAAATGTATATTATTTGCCACTGAGTTGCCAGTCATGCTTATTATGTCTTATATCTTATAGTAGTACCAACACTCTTATATGGGTGTGAAGCTTGGGTTGTGAATCCAGCAGCGAGGAGGCTGTTGGAGACAGTGGAGATGTCCTGTCTAAGGGCAATATGTGGTGTAAATATTATGCAGAAAATTCGGAGTGTGGAAATTAGGAGAAGGTGTGGAATTAATGAAAGTATTAGTCAGAGGGCTGATGAGGGGTTGTTGAGGTGGTTTGGTCATTTAGAGAGAATGGATCAAAGTAGAATGACATGGAGAGCGTTTAAATCTGTAGGGGAAGGAAGGCGGGGTAGCAGTCGTCCTCGAAAAGGTTGGAAGGAAAGGGTAAGGGAGGTTTTGTGGGCGAGGGGCTTGGGCTTCCAGCAGGCGTACGCGAGCGTGTTCGATAGGAGTGAATGGAGACAAATGGTATTTGGTACCTGACGATCTGTTGGAGTGTGAGCAGGGTAACATTTAGTGAAGGGATTCAAGAAAAAGTTTTGGAGTGAGATTAACAAGTTAAGGAAGCCTAGAGAACAAATGGATTTGTCAGTTAAAAATAGGAGAGGAGAGTTATTAAATGGAGAGTTAGAGGTATTGGGAAGATGGAGGGAATATTTTGAGGAATTGTTAAATGTTGATGAAGATAGGGAAGCTGTGATTTCGTGTATAGGGCAAGGAGGAATAACATCTTGTAGGAGTGAGGAAGAGCCAGTTGTGAGTGTGGGGGAAGTTCGTGAGGCAGTAGGTAAAATGAAAGGGGGTAAGGCAGCCGGGATTGATGGGATAAAGATAGAAATGTTAAAAGCAGGTGGGGATATAGTTTTGGAGTGGTTGGTGCAATTATTTAATAAATGTATGGAAGAGGGTAAGGTACCTAGGGATTGGCAGAGAGCATGCATAGTTCCTTTGTATAAAGGCAAAGGGGATAAAAGAGAGTGCAAAAATTATAGGGGGATAAGTCTGTTGAGTGTACCTGGTAAAGTGTATGGTAGAGTTATAATTGAAAGAATTAAGAGTAAGACGGAGAATAGGATAGCAGATGAACAAGGAGGCTTTAGGAAAGGTAGGGGGTGTGTGGACCAGGTGTTTACAGTGAAACATATAAGTGAACAGTATTTAGATAAGGCTAAAGAGGTCTTTGTGGCATTTATGGATTTGGAAAAGGCGTATGACAGGGTGGATAGGGGGGCAATGTGGCAGATGTTGCAAGTGTATGGTGTAGGAGGTAGGTTATTGAAAGCAGTGAAGAGTTTTTACGAGGATAGTGAGGCTCAAGTTAGAGTATGTAGAAAAGAGGGAAATTTTTTCCCAGTAAAAGTAGGCCTTAGACAAGGATGTGTGATGTCACCGTGGTTGTTTAATATATTTATAGATGGGGTTGTAAGAGAAGTAAATGCGAGGGTCTTGGCAAGAGGCGTGGAGTTAAAAGATAAAGAATCACACACAGGGTGGGAGTTGTCACAGCTGCTCTTTGCTGATGACACTGTGCTCTTGGGAGATTCTGAAGAGAAGCTGCAGAGATTGGTGGATGAATTTGGTAGGGTGTGCAAAAGAAGAAAATTAAAGGTGAATACAGGAAAGAGTAAGGTTATGAGGATAACAAAAAGATTAGGTGATGAAAGATTGAATATCAGATTGGAGGGAGAGAGTATGGAGGAGGTGAACGTATTCAGATATTTGGGAGTGGACGTGTCAGCGGATGGGTCTATGAAAGATGAGGTGAATCATAGAATTGATGAGGGAAAAAGAGTGAGTGGTGCACTTAGGAGTCTGTGGAGACAGAGAACTTTGTCCTTGGAGGCAAAGAGGGGAATGTATGAGAGTATAGTTTTACCAACGCTCTTATATGGGTGTGAAGCATGGGTGATGAATGTTGCAGCGAGGAGAAGGCTGGAGGCAGTGGAGATGTCATGTCTGAGGGCAATGTGTGGTGTGAATATAATGCAGAGAATTCGTAGTTTGGAAGTTAGGAGGAGGTGCGGGATTACCAAAACTGTTGTCCAGAGGGCTGAGGAAGGGTTGTTGAGGTGGTTCGGACATGTAGAGAGAATGGAGCGAAACAGAATAACTTCAAGAGTGTATCAGTCTGTAGTGGAAGGAAGGCGGGGTAGGGGTCGGCCTAGGAAGGGTTGGAGGGAGGGGGTAAAGGAGGTTTTGTGTGCGAGGGGCTTGGACTTCCAGCAGGCATGCGTGAGCGTGTTTGATAGGAGTGAATGGAGACAAATGGTTTTTAATACTTGACGTGCTGTTGGAGTGTGAGCAAAGTAACATTTATGAAGGGATTCAGGGAAACCGGCAGGCCGGACTTGAGTCCTGGAGATGGGAAGTACAGTGCCTGCACTCTGAAGGAGGGGTGGTAATGTTGCAGTTTAAAAACTGTAGTGTAAAGCACCCTTCTGGCAAGACAGTGATGGAGTGAATGATGATGAAAGTTTTTCTTTTTCGGGCCACCCTGCCTTGGTGGGAATCGGCCAGTGTGATAATAAAATAAAAATAAAATAATTCAGGAAAACCAGTTATTTTTATATAGCCGGACTTGAGTCCTGGAAATGGGAAGTACAATGCCTGCACTCTAAAGGAGGGGTTCAGGATATTGTCAGTTTGGAGGGATATGTTGTGTATCTTTATACGTACAGTGGACCCCCGCATAGCGAACGCCTTGCATAGCGAACAATCCGCATAGCGAACGCTTTGTTCACTAAAATTTTGCCCCGCATAGTGGACAAAAACCCGCTCAGCGACCTTCGTCCGAGACGCGTCCAATGTTTACCAGCCAGCCTCCGCGGTAACATTCAAGCATACACTCGGAATATTTCGTATTATTACAGTGTTTTCGGTGCTGTTTGTGGAAAATAAGTGACCATGGGCCCCAAGAAAGCTTCTAGTGCCAACCCTACACCTCAAAGGGTAAGAATACCCATTGAAATGAAGAAAGAGATCATTGATAAGTATGAAAGTGGAGTACATATCACCGACCTGGTCAGGTTGTACAAGAAACCAAAATCAACCATCGCTTCTATTGTGGGCAAGAAAACGGCAATCAAGGAAGCTGTGGTTGCCAAAGGTTTAACTGTGTTTTCGAAACAAAGATCGCAAGTGATGGAAGATGTTGAGAGACTCTTATTGGTGTGGAAGTAACCCCAGAAAAGGACTTGCTACCTCAAGTCCTAATGGAAGGGGATTCCCCTTCTAAACACTAACACTCTCTCTCCCCTCCTCCCATCCCATCAATCATCACCAGATCTTCAATAAAAGTAAGTGTCATGTAATTGTGCATGCCTTTTTCAGTTTGTGTGTACTAAAATTAACATTTTTTTGTGGTAAAAAAAATTTTTTTTCATACTTTTGGGTGTCTTGCACGGATTAATTTTATTTCCATTATTTCTTATGGGGAAAATTAATTCGCATAGCGAACATTTCGCATAACGACCAGCCCTCTTGCACGGATTAAGTTCGCTATGCGGGGGTCCACTGTATATGCTTCTAAACTGTTGTCTTCTGAGCACCTCTGCAAAAACAGTGATTATGTGTGAGTGAGGTGAAAGTGTTGAATGATGATGAAAGTATTTTCTTTTTGGGGATTTTCTTTCTTTTTGGGTCACCCTTCCTCGGTGGGAGACGGCCAACTTGTTAAAAAAAAAAAATATCTACAAGCACTGTATAGCACTTTGCCTGGAATTTTTGGGTTATCCTAGGTAATTTACACTATGTATAATAACTGTACTTATGTACGTGTGAGAGAAAGACAGAGATATAGACAGATAGAGGTATAGACAGAGAGACAACAAGTGGTATCAAAAATGAAAGGTTGTTGCACAAATGTTACACATGGGTTATTATCGAGGTTTTTGATATTGCCTCGACCACTTGTGGCCACATCCATCTCAAAGCCACTAAACTCAGGGTCAACATCACTTTCCTCTTAAGAACATAAGAAAGGAGGAACACTGCAGGAGGCCTGTTGGCCCATACTAGGCAGGTCCTTCACAATTCATCCCACTAACAAACATGTGACCAACCCAATTTTCAATGCTACCCAAGAAATAAGCTCTGATGTGCAAGTCCCACTCAAATCCAACCCCTCCCACTCATGTACTTATCCAACTTAAATTTGAAACTACCCAAAGTCCTAGCCTCAATAACCCAACTAGGAAGACTGTTCCACTCATCAACTACCCTATTTCCAAACCAATACTTTCCTATGACCTTTCTAAATCTAAACTTATCTAATTTAAATCCATTACTGCGGGTTCTCTCTTGGAGAGATATCCTCAAGACCTTGTTAATATCCCCTTTATTAATACCTATCTTCCACTTATACACTTCGATCAGGTCTCCCCTCATTCTTCGTCTAACAAGTGAATGTAACTTAAGAGTTTTCAATCTTTCTTCATAAGGAAGATTTCTAATGCTATGTATTAATTTAGTCATCCTACGCTGAATGTTTTCTAACGAATTTATGTCCATTCTGTAATATGGAGACCAGAATTGAGCTGCATAATCTAGGTGAGGCCTTACTAATGATGTATAAAGCTGCAGTATGACCTCTGGACTTCTGTTGCTTACACTTCTTGATATAAATCCCAGTAATCTATTTGCCTTATTACGTACGCTTAGGCATTGCTGTCTTGGTTTAAGGTTGCTGCTTACCATAACCCCCAAGTCCTTTTTGCAATCTGTATGGCTAAGTTCTACATTATTTAACTTATAAGTGCTAGGGTTATGGACACTCCCTAGCTTCAGAACCTTGCATTTATCTACATTGAACTGCATCTGCCACTTTTCTGACCAAGAGTAGAGTTTGTCTAAATCCTCCTGAAGTTCCCTAACATCTACATTTGAATCAATTATCCTACCTATCTTCGTGTCATCGGCGAATTTGCTCATATCACTAGTAATTCCTTCATCAAGATCATTGATCTTTCTTTCTTCTTTCAACACACCGGCCATATCCCACCGAGGCGGGGTGGCCCAAAAGAAAAAACGAAAGTTTCTCCTTTCAAATTTAGTAATATATACAGGAGAAGGGGTTACTAGCCCCTTGCTCCCGGCATTTTAGTCGCCTCTTACAACACGCATGGCCTACGGAGGAAGAATTCTGTTCCACTTCCCCATGGAGATAAGAAATAATCAAGAACAAGAAACTAGAAAGAAAATAGAAGAAAACCCAGAGGGGTATGTATATATACACTTGTACATGTATGTGTAGTGTGACCTGAGTGTAAGTAGAAGTAGCAAGACGTACCTGAAATTTTGCATGTTCATGAGACAGAAAAAAGAACACTAGCAATCCTACCATCATGTAAAACAATTACAGGCTTTCGTTTTACACTCACTTGGCAGGACGGTAGTACCTCCCTGGGCGGTTGCTGTCTACCAACCTACTACCTAGGAAGATCATTGATATATATTATAAACAACAATGGGCCCAAGACTGATCCCTGTGGAACGCCACTTGTTACTGATCCCCATTTGGATTTAACCCCATTTATGGACACTCTCTGCTTCCTGTCCGTAAGCCATGATTCGATCCACGAGAGCACCCTTCCCCCAATGCCATGAGCTGCTACTTTCTTCAACAGTCTTTGGTGCGGAACTCTATCAAATGCCTTACTAAAATCTAAGTAAATAATATCAAATTCTTTATCGTGGTCAACAGCCTCAAAAGCTTTACTGAAGAAAGTTAATAAATTAGTTAGACAAGACCGGGAGTGTTAATACAACATGGCATCAGTGAATCCCTGGTGTTTGCCACACTATTTGCTCTAGCTGGCACTCATTTGAACTGGTGCTCCCATAAGGTACTAAGTGGTCCCACATTTTTTTAATACTGCGCACACCGAGTGTTAAGACCCATTCTATACTGATCAGGGATCTCAGGCCAATCATAACAAATTTGGAGGCAAGAAAAATAAAACATAGATCTACGTTTGGAGTGCTAGCAGTACAAACATAGATCTATGTTTGGACAGTTTAAGGGTTAACATGTCAACGTAGTGCGCTGATGTTACTATAACTGTGGTCTTCCCCCTCTTCAAAAAAGTAAGGACCAATGATTCCTATCGTGGAGACACTGCACCACACTGTCACTTTTGAGCTGTGGAGAGGTCTTTGGTGTAGTCCTTGTGGGTTCCCTGCCACCCGTACCGACAGTTCTGTTTGTTAACATAGCCATCTAGATGGAAATGGGGTTCGTCTGTATGTAAATTTCAAAAATGCATTAAAATGCCTTTTATTTGATGTAATTAAGATTTGTTAATATTTAAAATATGCAAAGCTATTCATTTGTGAAAAACATGCATTTTCTCTACTCCACACTGTACTAGAGTGCTCAAATTAGAATAGGTATGGTTTGTCAGGCAACAGGACAAGTGTCTCCTGACTTGAGTCTTAGTCAGATGATGACCAGTCATTGGAGCTTTTTGGTCATCTAACTGAGGCCTTCTGCTGGCTTACTGGTCTACCTCTTTAAAAATTATGGTCATAGTTATAACCATTCAGTTTATGTAATGCATCTCTGGTCAGTTTTACCCTGCAGTACTCTATAAGCATTGATGATAAGGGAACATCAGCTGCTCCAGGCCTTACTTCAGAGTAAGGCTTCTAGATGTGTCAGGAAAGTTTTTAGTGAAAGTCTGGAAGTATAATAATTACATGGAATTCCTTATGTAACCATTGCAGTGTTAACTGTTTATCTCCAGGTTCTTTCTAATTCTCTTTTATCTGTCCCTCCTGGAAATTGAGCTCCTCAGGCAATTCTTCTGGAGTTGATACTTTGTTGTAATTTTTTTTAACACATCAGCTGTCTCCCACCGAGGCAGGGTGACCTAAAAAAGAAAGAAACACTTTCACCACCATCATTCAACACTTTTGCCATCATTTACACAATCACTGTCATTTCAGAGGTGCTCAGATATGACAGTTTAGTTGTCACTCCAAACTGCCAATATCCCAAACCCCTCCTTTAAAGTGCAGGCATTGTACTTTCCACCTCCAGAACTCGAATCCAGCTAACTGGTTTCACTGAATCCCTTCACTAAACATTACCCTGCTCACACTCCAACAGCTTGTCAGGTCCCGAAAACAATTCATCTCCATTCACTCGTCTCTAACATGCTTAACGCGTGCCTGCTGCAAGTCCAAGCCCCTTGCACACAAAATATCTTTTACCCCCTCCATCCTTTCCTAGGATGACCCCTACCCCTCCTTCCCTCCACTACAGATTTATACTCCCTCCAAGTCATCCTATTTTGTTCCAGCCTCTAAATGACCAAACCACCTCAACAACCCCTCTTCAGCCCTCTGAATAATACTTTTAGTAATTCCACATCTCCTAATTTCCACACTATGAATTCTCTGTATAATATTTATACCACACATTGCCCTTAGACATGACATCTCCACTGCCTCCAGCTTCCTCCTTGCTGCAGCATTTACAACCCATGTGTCACACCCATATAAGAAGTCCCACTGGGGATCTTCATTGACTTACGTAAAGCTTTTGATACAGTTGACCATGACTTGCTCCACGTAAAATTGTCACACTATGGTATAAGAGGGCACTCCCTCAACTACCTCAAGTCATACCTCAGCAACAGAAGCCAATATGTGTACGCAAATGGGGCAAACTCTTCTGCGCAACCAATTACAGTTGGTGTCCCACAGGGAAGTGTCCTTGGCCCTCTTCTCTTTCTCCTATACATAAATGACCTTCCAAATGCTTCGCAATTACTCAAACCCACACTATTTGCAGATGACACTACATACGTCTTCTCTCACCCGAGCCCAGTCACGCTAGCCAATACTGTAAATACCGAATTACAGAAAATATCTACCTGGATGAGGACTAACAAACTTGCACTAAACATTGACAAAACCTACTTCATTCAGTTTGGTAACAGAGCTACAGATGTCCCTCTTAACATAATGATAAACGGATCACCTATCACAAAGCTAACAGAGGGAAAATTCTTAGGAATCCACCTTGATAATAGACTCAAATTTCATACACATATACAACAAATTTCTAAGAAAATTTCCAAGACTGTAGGCATACTATCGAAGATACGGTACTATGTTCCACAGTCAGCCCTCCTGGCCCTATATCACTCTCTTATTTACCCCTATCTCACCTATGGAATTTGTGCATGGGGCTCAACAACAATTAACCATCTCAGACCACTAATTACACAACAAAAGGCTGCAGTTAGAATGATAACAAATTCTCACTACAGGCAGCACACTCCACCAATATTCAATACACTAAACCTACTCACCATACAAAACATCCATACTTATTACTGCACCTATTACATACATAGAACACTTAACTCTGATATTAACCCTCCCCTCAAACATCTCCTTGCCAACCTCAACAGAACACACGACCATAACACAAGGCACAGATCACTCTTTGATGTTCCTCGTGTCCATCTCACACTATGCAAAAACTCAATGCACATAAAAGGCCCTAAAATCTGGAATTCATTACCTGTACATATAAAAGAAACACTACCTGTTTATAAATTCAAGTCTCTTCTCAAAGATCACTTACTCACCCAAAACCAAATAAATACTGAATAACTGAACCTTATAAATTGTATATCTTAAATGTTTCTCACAATTATATCACATAAATGTTAAACCTAAAACCCAATCTAACTTTATTATTTTTTAAATACACTACCTAACAGATTACTCCATACGACTGAATGTACAACAATGCATGCAACCATATGACCTGTCTTTGTAATACTCATTTGTGCTTTATAGTTATCTGTTTACAATAATGTATTATCACTGATTTCATCATTGCTTAGTTAATTTTAAGCCAGCCCGAAATGCTATGCATAGTATAAGTGGCTTTGGCATGCTGCTCTTATCTGTATTTTTTTGTACCTCTGTATGTATGCTCAAATTGTTAATAAATAAATAAATAAATAAATAAATGGTACCGCTATATTCTCGTACATTCCCTTCTTTGCCCCCATGGATAACGTTTTTTTTTCTCCACAGACACCTCAGTGCACTGCTAACTTTTTTTCCTCCAATTCTATGGTTAACCTTGTCCTTCATAAACCCATCTGCTGACAAGTCTACTCCCAAATATCTGAACACCTTCATGTCTTCCATACCCCTTCCCTCCAGTGTGATATCCAACTTTTCTTTGCCTAACTTGTTTGATACCCTCATAACCTTACTCCTATGTTCAGTTGCAACTTTCTTCCTTTACACACCCTCCCAAACTCGTCCACAAACCTTTGCAACTTTTCTTTAGGATCCCCCAAAAGCTCAGTATCATCAGCAAAAAACTAACTGTGTCAACCCCCATTTGTATTTGATTCCCCATAATTTAATCCCACCCCTCTCCCCAACACCCTAGCATTTACTTCTTTTACAGCCCCATCTTCATGCATGTCTTCAAAGCCTTCATATCCAGTACTCCTTGCCAGAGTCACTTAGCTGGACCTGACTCCTTACTAAGGAAAAATTAAAGAAATTATTTACTAAGGAGACCAAACACACAACCCTTTAGCTCAGCTTGATTTATTTTTTTTTATTATCACACCGGCCGATTCCCACCAAGGCAGGGTGGCCCGAAAAAGAAAAACTTTCACCATCATTCACTCCATCACTGTCTTGCCAGAAGGGTGCTTTACACTACAGTTTTTAAACTGCAACATTAACACCCCTCCTTCAGAGTGCAGGCACTGTACTTCCCATCTCCAGGACTCCAAGTCCGGCCTGCCGGTTTCCCTGAACCCCTTCATAAATGTTACTTTGCTCACACTCCAACAGCACATCAAGTATTAAAAACCATTTGTCTCCATTCACTCCTATCAAACCCGCTCACGCATGCCTGCTGGAAGTCCAAGCCCCTCGCACACAAAACCTCCTTTACCCCCTCCCTCCAACCTTTCCTAGGCCGACCCCTACCCCGCCTTCCTTCCACTACAGACTGATGCACTCTTGAAGTCATTCTGTTTCGCTCCATTCACTCTACATGTCTGAACCACCTCAACGACCCTTCCTCAGCCCTCTGGACAACAGTTTTGGTAATCCCACACCTCCTCCTAACTTCCAAACTACGAATTCTCTGCATTATGTTCACACCACACATTGCCCTCAGACATGACATCTCCACTGCCTCCAGCCTTCTCCTCGCTGCAACATTCATCACCCGTGCTTCACACCCATATAAGAGCGTTGGTAAAACTATACTCTTATACATTCCCCTCTTTGCCTCCAAGGACAAAGTTCTTTGTCTCCACAGACTCCTAAGTGTACCACTCACCCTTTTCCCCTCATCAATTCTATGATTCACCTCATCTTTCATAGACCCATCCGCTGACATGTCCACTCCCAAATATCTGAATACATTCACCTCCTCCATACTCTCTCACTCCAATCTGATATCCAATCTTTCATCACCTAATCTTTTTGTTATCCTCATAACCTTACTCTTTCCTGTATTCACTTTTAATTTTCTCCTTTTGCATACCCTACCAAATTCATCCACCAATCTCTTCAACTTCTCTTCAGAATCTCCCAAGAGCACAGTGTCATCAGCAAAGAGCAACTGTGACAACTCCCACTTTGTGTGATTCTTTATCTTTTAACTCCACGCCTCTTGCCAAGACCCTCGCATTTACTTCTCTTACAACCCCATCTATAAATATATTAAACAACCACGGTGACATCACACATCCTTGTCTAAGGCCTACTTTTACTGGGAAATAATTTCCCTCTTTCCTACATACTCTAACTTGAGCCTCACTATCCTCGTAAAAACTCTTCACTGCTTTCAGTAACCTACCTCCTACACCATACACCTGCAACATCTGCCACATTGCCCCCCTATCCGCCCTGTCATACGTCTTTCCCAAATCCATAAATGCCACAAAGACCTCTTTAACCTTATCTAAATACTGTTCACTTATATGTTTCACTGTAAACACCTGGTCCACACACTCCCTACCTTTCCTAAAGCCTCCTTGTTCATCTGCTATCCTATTCTCCGTCTTACTCTTAATTCTTTTAATAATAACTCTACCATACACTTTACCAGGTATACTCAACAGACTTATCCCCCTATAATTTTTGCACTCTCTTTTGTCCCCTTTGCCTTTATACAAAGGAACTATGCATGCTCTCTGCCAATCCCTAGGTACCTTACCCTCTTCCATACATTTATTAAATAATTGCACCAACCACTCCAAAACTATATCCCCACCTGCTTTTAACATTTCTATCTTTATCCCATCAATCCCGGCTGCCTTACCCCCTTTCATTCTACCTACTTGATTTGGTGGAAAATATTTCTGCAACATGTAGAACTCAGATTTTGTGCATAATATGGTATACTATTTCACGCTTTACAGAATATAATATCAGGAGTTTTTAGAGCACTATGAAACTACTTGCTTTATTTCAATTATGTTACAATAAAATTCCATTAACATAAGAAAGAAGAAGCACTGGAACAGGCCTACTGGTCCATGCTAGGCAGGTTGAAGTCACACCCACACACATGCACTCGTGTACTTGTCTAGCCTATTTTTAAAGCTACTTAAGGTTTTCATTTCAACGATACACTATTACCAAACCAATGTTTTTCTATATCCTTTCTAAATCTAAATTTTTTCTAGCTTGAACCTATTGCTGTGAGTCCTGTTAGATATTTTTAGCATGTTATTTACATTCTCATTATTTATGCCTTTTTCCATATATACACCTCAATCATATTTCCCCTAATTCTGCACCTTTCTAGAGTGCATATTTAGTGCCCTCAGTTTATCCTCATAGGAAAGATTTCTCATTCATGGAATCAACTTTGTCTTCCTACTCTATATGTTTTCCAGCTCATTTGTTTATTCTATAATACAGGCACTGGAACTATACAACATAATCTAAATAAGTCCTAACCAATGGTATATAGAGTTGAAATATAACCTGAGAGCTCCCGTTGTTTATATTTCTTTATATGAAGCCAAGAATTATGTGATTTCATATTAGTATAAGAGAGTTTACTGTAAATTAAGTGATGGATTTTTATCTTATAGATCCATATTGTTAAAGACACGTGGAAAAATTACAGAAATGAAGGTAGCAATGTTGAATGATCAGTATCTTTCTTTTCCTCATATTTACTCATTATTTCTTCATTTTTGACACTGTCCACATTCTAAAAGTGTGTAATTCATTCCCATATAAAATATTCTCACATCTCAAAAAATTATGCTGTTTAATGTGTGTTTTCATTGCATATTGAGCATTAGTATTATGGAAGTGAAATTTTCAGTGCTGTAAATAACTAGAAGAATAAAATTCATAATTCCATGGCTGGAGCATTTCAAAGCTAATCCACAAATTGGAGTTGAAAACTGGGCAGCATTTCAGTACAGAATGTATCATTCAGCTTTTATCTTTGTAGGCTAGTTATAAACTGTTTAATTTTATTGAACAGGGAGTCATACTCGGCCAACAGAACCCGTGACAATTGAGCCCCAGTCTCGTCAGACGGAGTCCCGTCAATTTGCTTGTTCCCAAGAACAGCAGCAGCAGCAACCGCAGCAGCAGCAACCGCAGCAGCAGCAACAGCAGCAGCAACAGCAACAACAACAACAACAACAACAACAACAACAACAACAACAACAGCAACAGCAGCAGAGTACAAGTGAGGTTCCAACCACATCCTCGACTGATGCCAGCACATCTCAGACACCCTCATCTTCATTACAGCAGCCTGCCACCACCACTGCCTCATCTTGCTGTCTTTTTGGTAATATCCTTAAGGCCAGTTTGAAAGGAACTAATGCATCTTTTATCTCATGAAATGCAAAAGGTATATAGCTTTGCTTTAGTTTTAGCAAGTAACTATATGTATTGATTCATATACTATATTAATGACTACACTGAATGGAAGAGTTTCACTTAGTGATTTTTCTCCAGTCCAACTGTAATAAGGAATTTTTATGTGAACTGAAAGCTTTAATGTATGTATTGTGCAGCTAAATTTTGACACATCCTCTAAGCATTGGCAATAAAGGTACAAGGGGTTAAGGATTCATTGTGCAGTTACTGCACCTAGTGTTAAGTTATGTATATTAAAGCTTAACTTAAAACAAGTGGGTTGTTCCATTCAGACAACCTGTAATGCCATAAATGCTTGCTGCATATACATACTTAGGATGTTGGTCAACCAATGGGATCTTGCTTAACTGTGACTGTCTGAATGAAATTTCTATGCAGTTCAAACTTAAATTGTGTAAGAATGTTTCGATTCTTATAATTGTATATGAAGTGGCAGATGAGAGGTCGTGGAAGTAAATGATTAGTCTTTATACTTTTGTTGATCCATTTGAATGCCTTAACACAGTTAATGTTAAGAATGTAGTCACTGATAGTTCAATCCTGCCAAAATACTTTTGTTCAAATCATGCAATATTTTTGTTTTCTTTGGTGTTAAATTGCTTTTATCTATTAATAAAAGCATGGAAACTGCTACCAGTGAGCAGTATTCAGAAGTTGATGTAGGCGTTCCATTTTCAACTATTCAAGCATAAATCACTGCCCTTTTCCCACTTACACTTCTTAGATGCCTAGTAATATTGGTCATTGCACTTGCAAAACATAACTTAGTGCTTCTTTACCTGTTCATTGTCAAGCAGTTGTTTTATATGTTATCTAAAAGGTATGATTTAGACTGAGAACACAAAGAGGGTGCCTCATTTTTTTCTCTTTGCTGTAGTAAACATTGGAGCTTAGAATACAGATGGCAAGAAGAGATGGGATTAATGGTATTTGTATTCATTATAATTATGTGCTAAACCTGTATGGGTAACTTGGCACGTGGAGTGGTGGAGGCTTATTCCTCTGTATGGCAAGTGCAAGATGCACGCTACTTATTTATATTCACGTTCGGTGATATTTTTAGAGTAGTGTTCTATGGCAATTTTTATATATGTACATGTTACTAATTCAAATATTGCTAAGCAGATATGGATAATCATCAAAAATAATTTCAGACTTGTAATAAGTAAAAGTGGAAAATGAAAAATTCTTCCCTTTGAACCTCCTGCACATGTTCACATCTGTGAATGCTTCACTTTTCCACTATCAACACCAGCGCAGTCATTTTTCAATTTATACAAGTAAAATTGTATCCTGGTAGCTGGTGCAACTTTTATTTACTAAACCACTCTGCCAGCATTAACATTTATTTCTCATACAATTGCCACTGAATTTATCAGACTTGACATTTACATAATTTTTTTTTTACCTGAGAATGTTGGCTTATACTAAACATCTCCCCACTTAGTTGATTTGTTGTTGTCTGGCTATATACCATATACTCTATCATATAAGCCTTTTTTTTTTTAAACCGTTAAAAGCTATCTTACGTGTCCTACGTCAAAAATATTATTGAGGAAGAAAATATGAAAATTATATTTAAAAGTAATATTTTGTTTATGGGGAAGCTCTAAGCCCATAAATGTCATGCAGCACCAGAAGAATGGAAGTTGAGGATACTATAATCACCCTCCTCCATAACTGGCCACTACACATCACCCCCCTCAACAACATTCCACCACCTGCCACACTTCTAAAATATCTGAACTACATTACTTTTTGATCTTTGGCTTGATTGCAGTAATGCGTGTTTAGAGGCAGCGTTTCTGACAACTTCAACATTTTTTTGTTTTTTTCCATCTTCACTCCCTCACTTTTATTATGAATGGTATCCTCATTACAAGAGTAATATAATGGTAATAGCAGTAGAGCGCATGTATGATAGCATGCACTAAAAGTTTTTCCACAAGTGCTTCTAAAATTAGGATGTGTGTGATGTAAAGGTATGTCTTGTGTGATGGAAATAATGGTAATTATACAGTGGCAATTATTGTATTTCAGACTGCACATCCCACTGTATGTCTGTAGGGAAGGTTCATATTAAACGAAGCAGCAGCTTTATATATGCTGGACTATAAATCACCACAGTGTATGTTAGAATGTTAGTGTGAAGGAAAGAGGGGGAAAAAAGCATATCTGTAACAGGTTTCGAGGGTTCTACCCTCCCAAGCTGGCCAGAGGCTAGGCTACTTGTTGACTACCTAGTCAACAAGGCTGTTGTTGCTAGTGAGTGGCCTGCAGGCATACATAGCTATCACTGCCTGGCTGTCCTGGCAATCATAGGAGATAGTGGTCCAATTTCCTCCAGAAAACTTGGATATTTGGGAGTTGAACTAAGGTTCTTGGCACTGTGTGTGAAATTTATCTGTGTATTTATTCTCATTTTGATCACCCATTTTGCAACATAGCTCTGGGAGCTTCAGCATCTCAAAGATATTCTTTGTAATGTTATATTAGTTCCTGTGAATAGTTAAAGATTTATATTCACTTATTTATGGTAATTTAATATTCATAGTTATGTTCAAGAATTAAAAGTAATCAAAGTATATAATAATGTCAGATGTTTAATTTTAAATAGAGCAAGACATTCAAAATGGCTGTTTTCTTGTTGAGAGTTTGATTCATTTACATTTTGTAAATAATGAACTAATGATTCTTTCCATAATTTTTGTGACAAGTTCAAATTTACTCTTCTGTCTTCAAATTTTAAACAGTTTATATAGTCTTTGAATCCAAGTAATTAAAGTATTTATTTATATTAAAGTATTAGAAATTTATTATATAAATCTCTGCTATATTTTTGTACAGTACTGTATTGGAGAGATGTTTTGTTTACCAAACTACACACAGTAAATTTGTCTCCATCTTAATGATCTTCAGAGATTGTCAGTCATTTCCAGTAAGTGAGAGGATTTTTAAGGTGAGACTGCATGTGCTTAGGTGTGCAGAAATAGCTTATAGTGCCTGGCAGTGGTAATAACTTGTCTCCTGATTTACTCATCAAACTCACTCACCTGCCATATTAATTATAATGCAAAATAAGACTGAATATTATACTTTAAAATTGTCAGATTTTTTATACTTGTGCAATATTTAGTACTGTGTATTAGAATTAGGGATCTCTCACTTTTTCTCTACTTCATTTCTAGACTATATATTGAAAATACCTGTTCATACTGGCTTGAAACAAAGCTTCCAATTGTAAATGAACAATATTGTCTCCTGGTGGCTACTATGGAAAGTAAATTTTATTTACCAGAAATGAGATGTAGTGGATTGAGGGTTGAGGATAGGTGAAGAGCATGTCATGACACCATTGCTGGCAAAGTGCACAACTGACCTTCCATTTGGAGATTTTTGACAAGTATTTTTGTCCATCCTCAACTATTGTTAATTCACAACTGTTGTGGTTTGGTAATGGTCCAGGACAAACAAAAGTATTTAATATTTACTCCACATTGTGGGTTAGCTGTGAATGGAAGATAGGCAAGTAGGTGTGTGCGCATGTGTACATGTGTGTGCGTGCATGTATGTGCTCGTGCGTGCATGCATGCACATTGCAGCAACAGTGCACAAAGGAAGCTACACATTGCACTATACACAATGCATAATACCTGATGATGTGCTGGATGGTTTCATCTCAGATCACATGCCCAGAATTTGTTTTAACTTGGCAGGAGGATACAGGAAAATATTAGCTATTACTTACACACTAGCTGCCTTTCTTGAAGAGCTTAGGCATCACTAAACAAGTGTTGAGCCACTATACCTGACTCCATTTTCTGTGTATGTGCTTTTTACTTGTTATCTTCCAAACCTCAAGTTTAGCTGATAAGTAAGACACACATGCAGTCCTCTGACCTTGTGTTTGGTTTAAAATAGCAGCTTTGAGGTGTTTTCTAAGGTGGTTATTATGGTTTTATTGACTGTTTCTTGGTATCAGTTGATAGAATGAAAAACATATTTATGAAATAGAGATGATCTTGGTCAGTTTCAGAATCAGAAGTTCGTAGCTGGAAATTGGGCTCAGAGTAACGAAAGTGTTCAATTTTTGGAGTTTCCTGAGGAATGGTAGGGCTCCCTATTACCCCCAATCTGTTTTATGGATTTTTACTAGGTTTGATTTAATTATTAGAATGCTGTAAACCATGACAAATCATACCTGGTTATATTATATTATGCAGGATATAGGGAGAATCTTTGATTTTTTGTTTGGTGAAGAATTTAAAATGGAAGACAAGCGTAATATAAGAGAAGCTTGGGGATGTGATTACTGCACAGAATAAAGGCATTTTAGTGCCTGTACTGTCTATAGTGTTTATTTTGGACAATTTTAAACTGGAATTTTTTTAATTTTATGTGAAATTGGACAAATTTATACGGTAGTTTTGATAGTTGAATGGGCAGTTGCATGTACTCAGTCAATAGAATGGAAGGCAAAATGGCTAAAAATATGGTCAAATTGAGCAACAGAATTGGTTTTAAGTAGAACTCGGTCAGCAAAATCGCCAATACGTAAAATGCAGCCAGACTACTAACTTTGTCCCTGTGTAATTCTGTAAGTTTTCCATTAACTTTATATTTTTTGGTGTCATTACCTTCAGGAAAAGATTCTACCATTTCAGTTTTTTTTTTTTCAAATGTGGACACTGAGCCTTTTTAATTTCAGAAGTCTGGTGGACAGTGAGAGTCAAATGACAGTCTTCTTAAATGGACATCCCCTTCCCCAGTAATCCATTAAATTGAGGTTTCAATGCATTTAAGTTTATGAAAGATAAGGTGAATCATAGAATAGGTGAAGAAAAGAAGATAGCTAAAGGATTGAGATTCCTTTGTAAAGTAGATTCATCGTTGTTGCAAAGAGAGTACTGTACCAGAGTATAATGGTCTAACATTTGGATGGGTATGAGGTGAGGAGGAGGTTGGAGATAATGGAGTTAGGTTTGAAACAAGTGTGCTGTAAATATAATACAAGAGTATGAAGTAAGGACATTCAAGAGATCTGCTAAAGGGATTTGAAATGAATCAATGAGTGTTTGGCGAGATGTTAAGGTTATTAAGAAAGAATAGAGTAGGACAGGCTGAATGAGAGGGCACGTAAGTTTGGGATGGATGGGAGGTGTTGTAGAGGACATTCCAGGAAGGGTCAGAAGAAGGGTGTGAAGATAATTTTGAAAGATGGGGTTACAGCATTTATCCATCATATGTAAGCATGTTAGATCTGAGTTAGTAAAGATAAGTGGCCTTTGCTATTTGACATACTGTTGAAGTATGACCAAGGTAATATTCATGAATGGTTTAAGGCAAACAGGTTAGCTGGACTTGAGTTCTGGAGGAAGTATAGTGACTACACTGTGGAGGATGGGTGGAATTGATGTGGTTCCTCAGAGTATTTTAATTGTGTTCATACACTCATTGAAAGACAGCTAGGAAATAAGGGCTAGTGAATATGGATTATCCTGCCTTTGTGAGAAATGGGCAGTATGTTGAAAAAAAGTGACAGGATAGTAACATTACACCTGCCTGGACAGTTGCTGCCTACCATCCTCTTATTGTTTTCTATTATGATTATTATTTTATCAAGAATCAAACCTCTTCATACCTATTATAGTAATAGCAATAATATATAATAGTAATACACTTTTAAATTAGTATATCTTCTAGTCTCTGCACTAATAAATAGGAAAATTTGAAATACATAGTTTATTACTGAGGAGGAGGGGAAGGGTTAGGAAAAATAAGAAAGTGGTGGGGAAGATTTATGATATCTATATATTTATATTTATATATTTATATTATAGGGTATACTCTACTGGGATTGGAGGTAGGTAGGTAATACCTCAAAACTTACCTAGTTACTGGTGAAACTTAATATTGCAGTATGATGTTTGTGCCATAGGAAGGGTGTATAATGAGTGAAATATGTAGCCAAGCTGGCCAGCAACTAGAAAGAGCTTTTATATTTATGACAACCACACAAAACAATCCCCACTTGTATAGCGAGTTGTGCTACAAAAAGCAACTCGTGGATTTAGGTAGTACTTGATAAACAATGTGTGTTTACTCAGCGTTATGAACTGATGAGCTTGTGGTATGACCAAAGTGATCTTGGTCAAGGAGTACTGAGGCTAGCTGTAAATATTATAGCAAACTGCATGCAAGTCACACTAGTGAAATATACTATACATATTTAATGACAAAGAGATTTACACTAATGTACTTCTTTACAAGGCAGCTTATACTAGAAAACTCCAGCCTGTTACTCAGCATGTCTCCTAGATAGATATTGTTCATTTTGTTTATAGTCTGGATAAACAGTAAATAAACCTGATATCAGAATTGCCTGGTCCAAGTCTTGCCTGAACTGTCTTATTAATGATCAGAACAAACTTGAATTGCTTTTGTGACCAGTAGCCATCAACATCAGTCATATTTGGTATTCATTATATTCCAGTAGTTCCTGTAGCACTCTTCTTTAAATATCTGGTTAATGTTAGTTTTTCACGTGTTAAAGGTAAAAAAATTTTTTGTGAATACAGTGGAACCTCGACTTACGAGTGCCCTAACGTATGAGTTACAGGCCATCACTCGGTTTATTTTTCGCTCTGAGTTACGAGCCAAAATCCAAGTTACGAGCGAGCTTCAGAATGCTGCCAGTAGTTGGCGCAGCGAACGCCACAACATCCGCTCAGCAGTGCACGTGTTTACCTCACCATGGAAGCATTTCTCTTGTGTTGCGCTTGCGTTTTGTGCAGTTATTTTTGCCAAATTTCTTTTTTCTAACCATGGGTCCTAAGAAAGTAAGTGCAAAGGACGGTGCTGAGAAGAAAGAGGATGATGTCCATTTAATTAAAAAATTAAATCATAGATAAACACGAGTGAGGTGTGCGGGTTGTGGACTTGGCCAGGCAGTACCGGCGTAGCACTTCTACGTACTACTTTATAAAACCAGTTTATTTCTTTACATTCTCTGTTATTTTTATATAGCCAGACTCGAGTCCTGGAAATAGGAAGTACAGTGCCTGCACTCTAAAGGAGGGGTTTCGGGATATTAGCAGTTTGGAGGGATATGTTGTGTATCTTTATACGTATATGCTTCTAAACTGTTGTGTTCTGAGCACCTCTGCAAAAACAGTGATTATGTGTGAGTGAGGTGAAAGTGTTGAATGATGATGAAAGTATTTTCTTTTTGGGGATTTTCTTTCTTTTTTGGGTCACCCTGCCTCGGTGGGAGACGGCCGACTTGTTGAAAAAAAAAAAAAATCTGTTATGTTTTATTATGTTTTTATACAATATTTCTTATTTATAAATACATTGTTTCACTGTTTTCCTTATGAAACTAGTGATCTAGTGCAGTTAGCCTCACAAACACTCCATTTTCAAGGGGGGAAGAATGAGAAGATATGGTCAGAGCAGGAGTGGGAGTGGCTGCCACCACTCGTCACATAATGACAACATATTTTATTCATTCTAGAGTATATATCATGTTTCTATGTTATTTACAGTGGACCCCTGGATTACGTAGACATCGGATTTCGTAATATGTAAGGTTTTTCGTCTAAATGTTGGCTCGGTGATCATCATTGAACTCTGTAATAGTCATTCGTCACGAATGTGTCCATGCACTGACACACTATTTACAGCCAGTGTGCCATTGTTTATCAGCCAGTGAGGATGATCCCCACGTTCATACGATACATTTTGTATTATTCCATTCTTTTTAGTGCTTGCAACTGCTAAATAAGCCACTATGGGCCAAAAGAAAGCTCCTAGTGCCAGACCTTCAGTAAAGAACCGATAAACACGATAGAATTCAAGAAAGAGCACACTAGCCAGGGTACTTCTCCCACACACACACCAGCCAGGGTACTTCCCCACACACCAGCCAGGGTAGTACCGCACACACCAGACAAGGTACTTCCCCCCACACATGATATGATTTGAGTGGGACTTGCGCACGAGTGAATAGAATTGTCAAAGCTTATTGCTTGGGAAGCATTGAAAATTGGGTTGGACAAATATGATTCTGTTAGTGGGATGGTTTGTGAAGGACCTGCCTAGTATGGGCCAACAGGTCTACTGTAGTGTTCTTGCTTTCTTATGTACATCGGCCAGGGTACTTCCCCACACACCAGCCAGGGTACTTCCCCACACACCAGCCAGGGTACTTCCCCACACACCAGCCAGGGTACTTCCCCACACACACGATTTGATTTGAGTGGGACTTGCACATGAGTGAATAGAATTATCAAAGCTTATTGCTTAGCAAGCATTGAAAATTGGGTTGGGGAAATACGATTCTGTTAGTGGGATGGTTTGTGAAGGACCTGCTTAGTATGGGCCAACAGGCCTGCTTATGTGTTCCTGCTTTCTTATGCTCTTATGTACACCAGCTGAGGAAATTGCTTCAGAGGAGAAAGAGAGAGGGAAGAAGGTGCCTTCTTCAAAGATTAACCCTTTCAGGGTTTTTGATGTACTAGTACGTTTTACACACCAGGGTTATTAATGTATTATTACACGTAAATTCTAGCGCTTTCAAATCTAGCAAGAGAAAGCTGGTAGGCCTACATATGAAAGAATGGGTCTATGTGGTCAGTGTGCACAGTATAAAAAAAAATCCTGCAGCACACAGTGCGTAATGAACAAAAAAAAAAAACTGACTGTTTTTGGTTTAAAACGGCGACTTTCCATTGTATTTTCGTATGGTATTTATGGTTGTATTCTAGTTTTCCTTTACTCATTTTATAGAATGGAAGACATATTACAGAAATTGAGATGATTTTGATTGGTTTCACAATGAAAAGTACCTTGAAATTGAGCTCAAAGTAGCAGAAATGTTCGATTTTTGCCATAGTTCAAAAGTAAACACATCATGCTACGTGTCCAATACACGTCGGCTGGTGAGTCTAATATTCTTTCACAAGTGCACTGATATTATTTATACTGTTATGCAGTAGTCTGCATAACAGTAAATCTTCTATTTTTTGTGAGAATAAAAAGTTTAAAGCAAAAGAAATCTAAGAGGGGCTTTGGGACGTGACTAATGAACAGAGGAAATGTTATTTTAGTGCCAGGAATGTCTGTCTTGTTTATTCTGGACCCTATTTGGAAATTGGCATCTTTTAAAATTTGTGTGAAATTCTCAAAATTGCCAATCTCTGACCACTTTATTGGATAGTTGAAATGGGTAAATGGGTGGTTTCTTGTACTCACTCGATAGAAAAAATGGAGTTCGAGCGAAATAGTTATGATTTTTATTGACTAGTACACAGGAATTGGCCGAAAATAGGGCTCAAAGTGGGCAAAATCGCCAATGCATGAACATCGTCGAGACTGGTAACTTCGTGAGAGCATAATTCCATAAGTTTTCCATCAGATTTCATACTTTTGGTGTCATGATCAGGAAAAGATTATCATTTCATAAGGAAAAATAATTTTTTTTTTTTTTCTGAAAAATTTTTGACCCTGAGAACAAGTTTAGGAGAGGGCCTCTCGACCCTGAAAGGGTTAAGGATATTTGTGCAAAGTGGAGTGAGGTGCAAACATTTGTGGAGGAACATCACATTAACTCTCTCCCCTCCTCCTATCTTCCATACACTAACAATAGTCTTCAATAAAGGTAAGTGTGATATTATTGTTTTATACTCGATTTCTCATTCTTTTCTGTATGTAAATCTGTATTTAATCTATAAAAAATAATTTTTGTTCATACTTTTGAGTGTCTGGAACGGATTAATTGGATTTACATTATTTCTTACGGGGAAAATTAATTCGGAAATTATCAGATTCGGGTTTAGTCACTGCCTCTGGAACGGATTACGAAAACCGGGGGTCCACTGTATGTTGTTTATTATGTCATGTTAGATCAGTTGTGATTGTTTATTATGTCATGTTAGATCAGTTGTGATTGTTTATTATGTCATGTTAGATCAGTTGTGATTGTTTATTATGTCATGTTAGATCAGTTGTGATAGATAAATAAGCCATAGAGTTGATATTAGCATTATATTGAAGTATTTTCTCTTGCCTCCTGAGAACAGGAATTATGCTGGAACAGATTAATGGCATTTCAGTTAATTTGAATGAGGAAAATTGATTTGATATACGAGCAGATTGAGTTATGAGCTAGGTCACGGAATGGATTAAACTTGAAAGTCAAGGTACCACTGTTAGATTTTCAACTAATGATGGCAAACCTTTATGTACTTGCCAAGTGATCTTTGATTTTAATTCGTACAGTATGACACTTTTAAAACTAGGCTGGAGCCATAAAAAAATAGGTTAGATGTAACTAGTGCCCATGTAATGTAGGTGAACATCAATATTCTCATCACACTTCATGATGTGGAACTTTGTGCCATTGTCTAATAATCATTTCTAATTTAGATGTTTTAAATTAAGTGTATGTTGCATATTAAAACATCAGTGATCCAATTTTAATATTTATTTATTACAAAATATATAATTTATTTAATTAATGTTAAATGATATAATCACTAAAATGTATAATGAAATATAAACCAAGTAATGTACTTAAATTTTAATCTTAGATACACAAATGCAAATAGATAATCACAAGTGCATGTGCACACATGCACCAACATTTGTGAAGAATATTTAGAGACAGCAATGCACTACAACTTTATCCATGTGACATACATCTTCAGTCTTCTTTATGATATTTAAATAATTTTACAGTTTAAGGCTCACATAACCCTTGTGGGTTTAGTATTTAGTTTTGAGTGTAATAATAATAATAATCAGGGCTCACACACAGGACTTGTATGTGAATGATTACAGCATCACACTTGTAATGTCTTCAGCAAGTCTCATTCAACTTCAATTTTTTTTTTTTTTTTTTTTTTGGGGGGGGGGGGGGGGGGGAAGGTTGCTGTAGTAATGGGAGTCTTTTAGGTAGCAGACTCATTCTATCTATATACATCTCTTTTCCCTCCCCAGTATATGGAAGCACAGTTTGTCATCCAGACACTCATCTATTCTCATGTGTATTTTAGTTAGCCATGATTTCTCGTGTTTGTCAGTTATATTTATTGAGTGTCCATGTCAATAGGTAAGGTTCTAGTGCATCTCTGATTTTATATACAATATATACCTGTTGTAAACTCCTGTGATTTTTGACTGTAGAGGTTGTATGGCAGTTTTTCTTGGTGTCACCTACTATTGGTATAGTGGGCCTCAGGTCTATGGTTAGGAGAATCTTTGTATGTGTGTGTGTATGTATGTATGTTTGTTCATTGGTAATATTCCATGCTGAAATAAGCATTGCACAGCTACTTTTTTCTTTAACATAGTATCCACATGTGGACTAAGATGATGCACTCTGATTAAAATTTTTGGACCTATGATGGACTTTGCATATGTTAAATTTTACAGAGTTGTATAATTGTAGTAAGCTTGTATTTTTCTTTATTTTGATATCTAGTCATTATCATTATTATCCTTACTGTAATGCAAAAATGCCCTCAGTCTAGTTATGGATACAGATGACTTACAAGCAATTAAAATTTACACAATATTGGTTATAAAGTTAACTCATGCGACTAAAGTAAATTTATTGCTATTCATTATATAACAGTTTAGTTCATTTGGAACTAAAATGGACTACATTTTGTTCCATTTACCTGTGGTTATAATGTACATTGAGCAAGAGCATCTCACCTTCACCTGCTATGGTCTCTTCAACCGCTCTTCTTTAAAAGTTATTGTTTATTGAACTCTTGTAATGTTTACTTGACACTGGAATTTAAGTATCATTATTTGAATGGTCAAATAGTCACTGTTAAAAGTTTAATCTTTAAAATTGCATCATTTTTTGCATATTCTGAATGCTATACAGTTGTGTACTAAAATTCAGGACTGAATTACTTAGCTGTGAAGTATGGAAAAAGTTATTTGTGAAGATAACTCAGGTTAGCTGTAATAAACAAAATGCATACTTATTGCTGGTCATATGACTTGAACCATTGTTCATTTTTTCTTACTTTATTGCAATATGAAACTCCTTAACTAAATTATAGTACTGATTGTATTTATGGTAACGTATTCTTTATGATGCCAAGAATTAATGTCTTTACCCTACTGTTGCCACAGACCTGTGGAATGTCACTAATTTTATGTATTGTAAATCAGTTTTGTTTAGAATTGATATTTAATGGTAGTTGTGTTTTCCAGTGTGAATGTTTAGTTGTTTCCTTTGCATGTCTTAGTTGCTACTATGCTTGGAAAAAAGTTAGACTTGGTACAAATGATTGTTGTAGATTCAATCATATATATGTACCTATATATGATTATAAACATTATACTGTACAATCTAAATTCTCTTGTTTTGTTGTTTTCTATCCATTACTTTTGTGTGTATAAATGATGCCTTGTTTCAAAGAAACTGCTCATTTTTTCAATGAACTTCTTTAAAGTAGATTTAGAATATAAAATGCAATCCCTACACAAGTGTTGTGAAGACTGAAGTTTTTGAAATTGTTAAAGAAAACTAGTAAGATTGATTATAAACATTACAAATGTGCTGAAAAAAAATCAGTCATAGCCAAAACTGCCAGAACTTTGTATAGTATATGTTTGTTTATTACCATGAAAGCTTTAGTTATACAACGGAAGATATGCATACATTATTATACTAAGATGTATAATTGCCACACTACTTGTGCTTCAATACTTTTGATTATTATTATTATAATCATGGAGAAGCACTAGACTTGTAAAGGTCATACAGCACCTGGGAAATAAGGGGTAATCAGGTTTGATCAGAAGGAAAAAGAGGGGGCCCGCAGACCCTTTGATCAAGGAATCTTTCAGCATCAAAGCCCCATGACTACCACCCCTCAAAGGGTAAATACCCATTAACCATAATAAAAAGGGGCCACAAAATAATGTTCATCAGGAACATTAATTCAAGTAGAAGCTAATGGCTATATTTTGTACAAAGCACTGAAGAGCTAATTATTGATAACTCTTGCATAGTTTGAATTTTCAGAATAGAAAAAAGAAATGATTGAAGTAGTAGTTGAAAGTTAAGGAAGGTGCTTCTAAACCCTGTAAAATGTTGCCTGTGAAGCCATGTGAATATTGTCATTTTCACAAGTGCATATTTGTAAACACAATAGTGTTAGGTTAATTTGATGTATATGTACGTATGTATGTATGTAAGAGGCGACTAAAATGCCGGAAGCAAGGGGCTAATAACCCCTTCTCCTGTTGAAAGAAGAAAAGATATATAGATATACATCCCATTATAAGGTTGGGAGTCGCCTAATACCGAGGGGCCGAGCCCAACTTTCAGTTGGCTAAGCAAGTTACGGCAGTAATGAAATATTTACAAAGATAATGGTCACAAATATTTCAGTTTCTATTTATAATGATACTTCATCAAAGCTTAAACATTTACAAAATAACACACATGATTAATGTAGACATTTGTCATACAATATTTTCACTTGAATTTTGCACACTATGCCCAGTTGTGTGTGCAGGAGTCAATAGGTTACATAGAGGCACCAAGGGTCAAGGAACAGAAATAAAAAATAAAAAAAATAAAATACTGTATCATAGTACTATATATGCAGAGCATGAGTTTAATACAAAAATGTTTTCTCCCTAGTTATACTGATTGCACTACACTGAAGCTTTATTAAAGCAATCTTTGGTACTATTCATTATAGCTATGTATGAGCTGTCATACTCATTGTTAATTGTTGTCAGTACCAAGATATATTATCTGAGGTATCTATCTACTGTCATTAACATCACAAGGTTTTGGTGACAAAAATAAGAGTTCATTATTCTTAAAAGTTTTTCTCATTTTCATTTTAGTATTTGTAAATTTTGCATGTTCTGTCCTCCAGAAAATAATTTAAAAACTCAAATGAGCATGCTGTTCAAGGAAAATAAAAGCAAAAACAGGCTAAAGTCTGAATGAGGATTTATATACTACTTGTGCAATTATTATACATCTAATAAGTATATATGGAAATTAGTATGCAATATTATTATTATTAATAAAAAGTTATTTTAATAGACCCTGGTGAGACTCATGGTAATAGAGTAGAAGAATAATAATATCATTTTAAGTGCTAAATCTATGGTAATACAGTAGCCTACATGTGAATATTTTGACATTTTTTGCAACTCTTGTCAATACTGTATTGTCAATAAAACTTGGAACAGTGAGCTAAATGTGAACCCTTTAATGAAGAGATTCTTAATGCATTCTATATTTTATCATTTAAGATTACTAGTGTAGATATTATCTATCTGAATATGAATAAACATTACTGTATGAATATTAATTAAGAGTTGTTACATAAATAACTAATGGCATGCTTGTTATGTTATTTAAAATATCCTAACTATCCTAAATGTCCTAACTATCCTAAAATTATAAAATAATGAGACAGTGTGTAGTTACCACTGTTATAACTCCTGTACACTGAAAATCAAACTGGCATGGTTAAGCATGAATAATTGGATAAAACTGGATTATTTGGCTATGAAATCCAACATTTTGTGCAGGTAATTTTGATTTAACCTGCATTCTGCCACATCATACACAAGGTAGTCTTGAATGCAAAATAAATTTGCCTCAAGCATGTACATTGTATATATTTGTTTTGACAAGAAAGGTGAGTGTTGCAGTAATTCTTGGGTGTTTCTCTGCAGTGTGAAGTTGTTTGATCAATAGTTTAAGGTGTGTCATGATTTATTGAACAGTATGTAGCAGTGATATTAGGTAAAAGGACACAGATGCAACTAATGTGACACTTTGTGGCAACATTTTGCTATCCAGGAGCTTGATAAAGATTCTGCCGAGCAAAATGTTGCCACAATACAATGTCACATTAGTTGCATTTATGTTCTTTTACCTAATATTTTGCCAGTAATTCTACCATTATTACTAGCAGTCATAACGTTGATTTATGATACTGTAAGTCTATGGAGAGGATGGAGGTTTGTAGTAAGACTGTGTGGCACTTCTTACTTTTACACATACAAAAGAAAATAAGTATAATTTTTTTTAGAAACTATGTGTGGAAGATCCATAACAAATTCTCAAATTTGGATACCATGAATCTGAAAGAAAGCCAGGAAAAAGAAAGAAAAATCATGGAACCCATACAAAAATTTCTAAATCAAAATGCTTGACAATGAGTTAAACAAAATATGATGAATATTCAGATGTAAGAAGACAGACAAAACCCAAGCTTTAAATAGCATTTGTAGACAGTGGCAGACCTACATTTTCAAGGCCTTGAAGCTTGAACTGTTATGGGGAGGGAGGGCCTTTGCAACCAGCAATGGCTAGCCTACATGATACTTTAATAACCTTTTAATATTTATTTTAACGATTATTTTATACTGAATTACACTATATTATTATTACTATTTAAAAAAAAAATCATACAGTACACTAAAAACTCTTAAGCAATGTGGGCTAAAGTCGCTTCTGGGGCCCCTCCGGGATTAGGGGCCCTGAAGCTTAAGCTCTGTTAGTTTCATAATAGATCTGCCCCTGTTTGTAGATAAAAGCAAATAACTAAATCTTTTCAAGTTTGCAGAAAAGCAAACTAATTTTTTTTTTTTTAACCAGTTGGCCGTCTCCCACCAAGGCAGGGTGACCCAAAAAGAAAGAAAATCCCCAAAAGAAAATATTTTCATCATGATTCAACACTTTCACCTCACTCATACATAATCACTGTTTTTACAGAGGTGCCCAGAACACACCAGTTTAGAAGCATATAAGTATAAAGATGCACTTTAAAGGAGGGGTTTGGGATATTGGCAGTTTGGAGGGATATGTTGTGTATCTTTATATGTGTATGCTTCTAGACTGTTGTATTCTGAGCACCTCTGCAAAAACAGTGATAATGTGCGAGTGTGGTGAAAGTGTTGAATGATGATGAAAGTATTTTCTTTTTGGGGATTTTTTCTTTTTTGGGTCACCCTGCCTCGGTGGGAGACGGCCGACTTGTTGAAAAAAAAAAAAAAAAAAAAATGTACATAATATCCCTCCAAACTGCCAGTATCCCAAACCCCTCCTCTAAAGTGCAGGCACTGTACTTCCCATTTCCAGTACTCAAGTCTGGCTATATAAAAATAAACTAAACTAAATGTGGAAGAAAAATATACAATGAATGACAAAATTACTAAAAGAAAATTTGCAAGATGCTAAATAGGTATAGTAATTCCAAAGTGTATACAAAAAAGTTAAAAAAAAAAAAATGAATCTAAACTCTACAAATCAACTGAAATTAATCCCATTATAATAAACAAAGTAGTCGAGAATTACCATACAGTGGAACCTCGTTTTTCGCCCATAATCCGTTTCAGAAGGTCGGCCTAAATTCAAAACGGCCAAAATTCAAAGCAATATTTCACATAAGAATTAATGTAAATACAATTAATCTGTTCCAGACACCCAAAAATATTCACAAAAAATACATTTTTCTCAAGATTAATTATAGTTTTACATACACAAAACAATGAGAACTAAATAAAATAAAGAACATTTAAACCACTATTACATACCTTTATTGAAGACTGTTGTTGGCTTATGGAAGACGGAGGAGGAGTGAGGGAGGGCAAATTATTGTTTGGAAGGGGAATCCCCCTCTATAAGGAATTTAGGTAACAAGTCCCTCTCTGGGGTTATTTCCCTTCTTTGTCTTTTAATGCCACTTGGACCAGCTTGAGAGTCAATGAACCCCTGTCACACAAAATAACTGTGCAGTGTTTTCTGTTTCTGGCGTATCTTTAAGATTTCCCTAAAATGGGACGAGGTTTTGTCACTGAATATGTTGTAGATATAGCTTGTTTCAGCTTGGTCAGGGTGATATTTCTCCACAAAATTTTGCACCTCATTCCACTTTGCACAAATGTCCTTAACCACGAGATCCGCATGCAGCTGCCTTGCCTTTTCACAAATGATTGTCTCTGAAATACTATCTCCTGCTAACTGTTTTTCCCTGATCCACAACAACAACAACAACACATCTTCGTTAGTTTGTGATCTCTGTTTCGTTAACAGGTTTACCCCTTTTGCCACATCAGCTTCCTTGATTTGTTCTTTCTTTGCCAGGATAGAAGTGATTGTTGATTTGTTTTTGCCATATATCCTGGCAAGTTCCAGCACCTGTACACCACTCATATTTTTCTATTACTACTTCCTTCTTAAATTCCATCATGTTTCTCACTTTCTTTACCAAAGGAACTTTACTAGGAACTTTCTTGGGGCCCCATGGTGACTTATTTCACAGTTGCACTTAATAAAAACCACAAAAAACAAAGGATTTTAAGGAAATGTTTGGATGAATGCGCAGAGTATATGCTCACTCGCCGTTAGACAAAGGGAGACTGACTCGCCAAAGCCCGGTGGGAGGGGTGGGCTAGCATGTCTAATATGGCCAATATATGAGGCAACGGCTGAAATACGGAGCAAAATTTCCACCAAAAAATCAGCCTAAAAACGAATCGGCCGAAAAACGAGGTTCCACTGTATTCCTAAAAATGCATTAAACCCACGAGTGTTGCCGTGCAGAAGTCAAATTGCTATTGGATATACAATAGTAAAACTGACAGCTCCAACAACCCCTAGTGAAGAAAAAATCAGACTGTGCCAAGTCCACAATTCATGATATTTGTCCCATTCACCAGAAAGTTTGTCAATGTCATTTCTGACCTCTCCTTTAAAACCTTGCTATGCTTATACTGTCTTAACCTGTTAAAGTGCCTCAAATCCAGATTCCCTCTTGTCTTAAGTGAGACTGATTTACTGTGTTATGTTTAGCTAGCCCTCCACATTTCTGCTCTATCTTCAGCACCCATTTCTCATGCAATACTAAATGACCCACCCAGACTTAGCATTGTTTGTGAATATATGCTGCTGTATCATATTATTAATACTTGTTTTAGTACTTGATAGAATATCCCCAAAACTGTCTGTCTTTTTTTGCTTGTTGGCTGCAATCTACTTCTATACTTCTTTGTCTTCACCTGGGCTTCATCTTATCTAAATTGAACCATAGGAACCAGGCTTATTCCTCTTCAGCCGCATATCTTTGTGGAATAAGCATCAAAATTCATTGGGGATTGCATTTTCCTGCAGTGTCTTTGCTTGTATATAGGCTCGTTATGAAATGTGTCCCTAAGACTTTCAGAATTTTTAAAAATGTTGACCCAATAAAAAGTATCAACTATCACCCTTTTCTATTATGTCCCCTCCAGGCTTTTGTGACATCCATTGATTTACCTTGTCTTTTTGTTCTTCCTGTCCCTGCTTACCTTGAAAAGTCCCAATAGTTCAAGTTTGTCTTCTTCCTTCCTGTTCCCAAAGCTTCACTTCTCTGATTTGGACTCTTGCTCATTCTCCTTTCATCATTTTAAATCACACTAGTGCTTCCAAATTCTCTCATGAAAAAAATGTTGAAATAGGGACACGGTGAGCATAGCTCTGCTCTTGTAATTTTAAAAAGCAATTTCTTTCTCCCATGAAGGTCTTAAAACTCTGAAAGTGGTACATGGGTTGTGGGAAAGATTATCAGGATCCTACTGGTCTGCCCACATATAAATGTGACATAAATAGTAATGTATCGTACATCAAGACCAAATGGTTAAGTTGTTGTATCAATAATACTAATATTTTGTGATCTCGTGAAAATGTACATTACATTCAGCATAGTATGATATTTCTAGTAAGTTAATTTACTGCACAATTTTTAGAATATGTATTTCAGCAGTCATTTATATTTTTACCTTTGATTTGTATGATATTTCATAAATTGTCATATACGTTCAACATCAAGGATGTGTTTATTTCTCGAGGTATGTACTCGCCTAATTGTGGTTGCAGGGGTCGACACTCAGCTCCTGGCCCCGCCTCTTCACTGATCGCTACTAGGTCTTCTCTCTGCTCCCTGAGCTTTGTCATACCTCGTCTTAAAACTATGTATGGTTCCTACCTCCACTACATCACTTGCTAGACTATTCCACTTCCTGATGACTTTATGATAAAAGAAACACTTCCTAACATCCCTGTGACTTGTCCGAGTCTTCAGCTTCCAATTGTGACCACTTGTTTCGGTGTCCCCACTCTGGAACATCCTGTCTCTGTCTACCTTATCTATTTCACACAGTATTTTGTATGTCGTTATCATGTCTCCACTGACCCTTCTGTCCTCAGGCCAATTTCCCTCAACCTTTCTTCATAGGACATTCCCCTGAGCTCCAGAACTAGCCTTGTTGCAAACCTTTGTACTTTAATTTCTTGATGTGCTTGACCAGGTGTGGGTACCAAACTGGTGCTGCATACTCCAGTATGGGCCTGACATACACAGTGTAGAGTGTCTTGAACAATTCCTTACAAAGGTATCGGAACACTATTCTCAGGTTTGCCAGGCGCCCATATGCTGCAGCAGTTATCTGGTTGATGCGTGCCTCCAGAGACGTGCTCGGTGTTATGGTCACCCCAAGATCTTTCTCCTTAAGTGAAGTTTGCAGTCTTTGTCCACCTAGCCTATACGTACTCTGTTTGCGGTCTTTTTTTGCCCTTCCCCAATCTTCATGACTGCATTTGGCGGGGTTGAATTCAAGAAGCCAGTTGCTGGACCACGTGTCCAGTCTGTCCAGGTGTCTTTGTAGTCCTGACTGATCCTCATCTGATTTAATTCTCCTCATTAACTTCACATTATCTGTGAACAGGGACACTTCAGAGTCTATCCCTTCCGTCGTGTCATTCACATATACCAAAAATAGCACTGGTCCTAGGACTGACCCCTGTGGGACCCCGCTCGTCACAGGCGCCCACTGTGATACCTCATCACATAGCATGACTCGTTGCGCGAGCGTGCGCGCTCACCTAGTTGTGGTTGCAGGGGTCGAGTCACAGCTCCTGGCCCCACCTCTTCACTGGCTGCTTCTGAGTCACTCTTCCTGCTCCATGAGTTTTATCATACCTCTTCTAAAAGCTACGTATGGATCCTGCCTCTACTACATCACTTCCCAGACTATTTCACTTCCTGATAACTCTGTGACTGAAAAAATGTGTGAGAGAGAGAGAGTGTGAGTGAGTGTGAGTGAGTGTGAGTGCATGTGTGTGTGTGTGTGTGTGTGTGTGTGTGTGTGTGTGTGTGTGTGTGTGTGTGTGTGTGTGTGAGTGAGTGAGTGAGTGAGTGAGTGATATGTAGCAGCTCAAAGAAGTCTTTGGGTCATAGGTTAATATAGTATTTGTATTTAGTGTTCTGCAGATACAGTTTCCAATAGTATTTATGAAAGCTCTGTATGTTCTGAAGGTTTACTTTTTGTATGGGATAAATGTTATAATCATGGGAAAGCACTAAACCAGGAAGGGCCATACAGCATCTGGGAAATAGGAGGTATTCAGATTTTGAGGAATGAAGGAAAGGGAAGAGAAAAGTTTGAGTTCTATAGATCATGAACCTTTCACCCTCTAGGCACCTCCTTTTGGATGAGGAGTGTTGTCTAGATCTTGAGATGATTCTTGCTGTTGCCTTTTATGATTTTTTTTTTTTTGTAGCTAGTTTGCTCTTATTATTATGGATAGCTTGTTGTGTATGTGTGCAGTAAATGGAGTACGGGTGCTCCTTGACTTACGATGGGATCATGTTCCCATCAAATATATCATAAGTTGAATATGAATATGATATGCTAAATAAATACATAAATAAATAACTACTGTCACTGAATAAGTAAATACAGTGGACCCACAGTTTTCAAGCTTAATCTGTTCCAGAAGGTTTTGCTCCAAATCCAAAATGCTCAGAAACTGAATTAATATTTCCCACAAGAAATAATGTAAATACAATTAATCCATTCCAGACACCCAAAAATATTCACAAAAAATTCATTTTTTAAAGATTAACAATAGTTTTACACAAAATTATAAATAGTATAAACATTACATACCTGTATTGAAGACTTGCTGGCATATGGAAGACTGGGAGGAGGAGAGAGGAAGGATTTATTGTTTAGAAGGTGAATCCCCCTCGTGTTCCTCACTTTCTTTACCGAAGGGCTGGCACTCTGAACTTTGAAAGTTTAGACACATGTGCAACATCTGGATTTCTTTATTGTAGATGTTTTGCCATCCAGTGGCTTTATCAATACAGATTCTAGGACATAATAGGAAGACAGTAGAACTATATACAAAAGATGAGGTAATCAGTCCCTCAGCCTTGGAGTTAGTGTTCACAGCATCGTGGTGGAGGAGAATCTGGAGCAAAGGCAAGAAGACTGGCGTCTATATAGGCGTCAGTGGATAAGGACGTGTAGCAGACGAGGGCATAGTCACTGGCAGGCGGGATTCCCCAGTGGAAGTAGGTCCTACCCAAAGGAATGGGTTAGTTGTAGCAGCCGTGAAGAAGGTCTTGTAGATGTCCTCTGAACCAAGATTCCATGATGTTGCCAGTCTTCTTGCCTTTGCTCCAGATTCTCCTCCACCACAATGCTGTGAACACTAACTCCAAGGCTGAGGGACTGATTACCTCATCTTTTGTATATAGTTCTACTGTCTTCTAATTATGTCCTAGAATCTGTATTGATAAAGCCACTGGATGGCGAAACGTCTACAATAAAGATATCCAGATGTTGCACATGTGTCTAAACTTTCATATTGTCAGTATTTTATACCTTTCTTGCACAATTCTGAACTTTCTTTGGCCCCATGGTGGCTTATTTCACAGTCACAATCAATAAACGAGCACCAAAATGAACGGATGAATGGATGAACATGCAGAGTATTCCTTACTCAATGAGAAACAGACGCAGACTGAGTGTGATAAGTGTGAGGAAGTGGCGTCGCCGATGGGGTGGACGCATTTCAAACACTTGATTTCTGAGCAGATACTTGAAATCTGGGATGAAATTTCGCTGAAAAAAGTGCTCTTGACTTCAAGAATGCTTGAAAACTGAGGGTCCATTGTAGACTAATTACTGTACCTAACTTAATACCAGTAATGAAGAGTAAATAAATGAATACAAATTATGGACTTCCTGCCTTCATGTTGCATAATTATCTTAAGTTTCATCTCCAAATTGCTTTTGCACCATCATGATCAAAATATCGTAAGTCAAGGAATACCTGTAGTGTAGCTTGGCATACATTGTTAAAAAGCTTCATAAAATGCCAAGTGTTTTTATACTTTTTTTGGGTATGCACTGTAAATAAATCTTACTACATTATTTAACATTTTTTTAGGTTATTCTAGGTTAAATTTAAAATTTTCAACACTGTATGTCTCTAATAAGCTTGTGATTAATGCAACCTTTATTAAAACTAAAAAAAAAAAAATCTGTCTGTAGAAACATGTGTATATTTAACCTGATAAAGGTTATCTAGGTGTAGGCCCTGTGATTCACCTTCGTCCTTTGAGTTTTATTCATGTTGATATTTATGTGGTTAATTTTCTTTCCAAATAGTATTATACAGTGGGTCTTGTATATGTGTTCACATTGGCTTGTTCATGAACATCCAAGTTAATATTTTTAAGATCTAAGCTGAATATGCAACAATATTATGGTGCATGTAAAGAAACACGGACAAAATATAAAAAGAAAAAAAAAAAAAAAAGTACATGTACGTACAATAAAATGTATTTCAGTGTTGTGAACTGGAAAGACATGCTGCAAACTTTGAAAGTAACTTCACTGGAAGACAGAAGAGACAATGATAACCACAAAAAATCAATAGGTATCAGGGAGGATTTTTAAGAACTAGCAACAGAGTTGCTGTATAGCCCTTGTGGCTTAGCGCTTCTTTTTGATTATAATAATAATAGCAACAGAGTTCAACAAGCCCATAATTTAAGATTAAAATTAAAAGTGCAGATAGCATAATGTACTTCAAGTAGAGGCAGCACTTGTACTACAACCCCTGGAAATTTTTATCCATGATAAAAGTAAATGGAGCTTGTTTTACCTAACTAGGCTCAAACCTGATTATCTCCCATTTCCTAGGCATGTTTGACCCCTGTGCATATACAAATTCCCTCTGATTATAATAATTAGGAAACTTTAAAATTGTGGTTACTTAAAGTGATATGTACATGACATCTTTAATTTTAAATAGGTAATACTGTATTAACAAATTACATATAACAGTGTACATGTACTGTGTATCTTGGCCCCATATTTAAATATGCACCAAATAGGAGGATGGTAACCACATATGAACATTTCCATTATTTGTTGAACATCCCTTCTTTGATACATGTTCAGCATTGGTATTATTAAAGTATTATATTCAGTATTATACAGTATTATATTATATTCATTATATTATATTTAAAAGTCATATACTGCCTTGGAATGGGAAAAATCTGGTTTAACTGAAGGAAGGGATGAGTAACTCCTCTTCCCCAAATAAAACAACCTTCATGAGCATCAAGGTTCCCCATAAAGGAACAGTATTGGTGATAATTTTGGATATTAATGATAATGTACTGAACTTACCTTGTTTTATCAGCTGTTTGTTTATAATAACATGCTCTGTGCCGAATGGGAGTTGTTTAACAGCTCAAAATGCAGTATAATACTGTACTGTATGTGCGATGCTAAGAGAACTTAAGAGCTATCAATTTTCATTTTATAATTGGCTAAACAAATAATTTTACATGATTTGTAATAAAAAAAATGAGAATTTTCTATAGTATTACACTATATACAGTAGTTTATATAGTATTAGGATGTAATTTTATATTTATTTAATTACGTACATAAATACATATAATTTGTCTTATCAGTAATCTATCAAAATTATTTACTAGTGAGAAATTCAAAGGTGCTTTCCATAGTGAAGAAAATGCTTGCTACTGCATTAAATATAATTTGGAAACTGAAATTTTTATTGTGTTAGATTTTTTGCTAAACTTTCCAGAAAATAAATAACAAAAAGGCGGGTTATTTGTGTTTCCAGAAAAAATGAAGCTGTCATTAAAAAAAAAATTCATCCTGATGAATGCTCTAGAAATTGTTTTAATGCTGTGGAAGGAAGTACTGGAGATATTTGCTCCACACTGATGCATTTCTCACTCATTTATGAGGTACATTAATCTGGCATAAACCAACGAGTGATAATTTGAAGATGCTAAGCAGGGAAACACTTTATTTTATGCCTTACCCACAGTGGGGCTTTTATCAAGTAGTACTTGATAAATCCCCCACTGTGGGTAAGGCTAAAAAAATAATTTTATCAAGTAGTACTTAATAAATGCTCCTCTGTGGGTTAATTGTCATAAAATAAAGCTTTTTCCTTGTTCATCTTTTTCTTCTTTTTCTTGATTCATTGGTACTCTCCCAGCCTGGGTCTTTTCCAGATGGTGACCCAGCCTTGTTGAAATGTCTTTAAATTACTGATTCAGCCTATTAAAAAACAGACTACAGTAGGACCCCATATCCATGGGGGATATATTCCAAGGACCTGCTATGGATACCAAAGCCATGGATAGTAGCAAACCTTATACTGTACTATATAAGTCCTTTACATACCTACTATAAAGTTTAATTGATAAATTATGCACAATAAGTGGATAATCACTTTTTCGCTGATGGGAAGCATTTCATGGCTTCTGTTAGGCTTTGAAGAACTAACCATACTACAGGCAGGGATAGAACCCTCGGTCAGAGTCATAAAACTCCAGACTGACGCGTTAACCACTGACCGCGGGTTCTATTCCCACCTGTGGTATGGTTTGTTTGCATTCATCTCATTATGATTTCGTGAGTCTTTGAAGAACTGCCAGCTTCTCTACTTTTGCACTTTCGGGCCATTATTATGCAAAATTAAGAGGAATTTTTGGGCCACAGTAAACCGTGGATAACTGAAACCATGGTTACCGAATCAATGGATACAGAGGTTCTACTGTATTATCTTTCAGTGGAATGGTTACTCACTGCACAAGAACAGTGAATTTTTCTACAGGTGCAGCTTGTCAAGTTGATAAGTTTCAATTAAAACGTGTAATTTCCACAAAAAATTACCTGTAACTTGCAATGTACTGCATTATTTTTTTAAGCCCCCAGACTAAAAGTTCATTTGCACTGGCCTCTAGGATTACTATATGGAAATATTTCTCTAGTGATACTATACTCTACAACTGATGCCCCTTAAGGGAAGTACCTTAATGTAAGTGAGGGGGCTCTTGATGCAAGGAATTGTCCTTCCCTTCCTTGGATCAACCTTGATTACCGGCTATTTCCTCAGGCACTGTATGACCCCCACGGGTTTAGTGTCTTCTTATTAATATTATAATAATAATAATAATTATAATATAAAACAAACTTTATTTAAGCATCACAACAAAAATATAATTACAACTTTATACTGTACAGGTCGGCCATCACTAATCCGGCAATCAGTTATCCGGTTCCATCAGTAAACCGGCACTAATTTTGGTTAGCATAATTTCATATTTCATCATTATATTGGCTCAAATCATTGTACTTGCTCAAATTTCATCATTATACTGACTCGGAAATTGTGCAGATGGTTGTAAATCCACAGCAGCAAGCCAGTGGAAGAGAAAGCAGTGATGAAAATGAGGAAGATGTAGCAGAGTCTCTATTGATAGGTTAATTAAGTGTATTCTAACCTAACCGCTCACTCATCCGACAAACTCACTAATCCGGCACACTATAGATCCCAATGATGCTGGATTAGTGATGGTTGACGTGTACTTCACAAACTGAACTTAACAAGGAGTTGTTATGTATCTTTGTGTGTAATCATACAATATAATGTACAGTCGCTATTTATATGTAAGGTGCTGTACAGTATTAAAGGCTTGCAATTGTTAAGTACTGGTACAACTGCAGATAGCATTGAGTTAGTGAAGAAAATGGGTAAAAACATGTGGTCAATATCTTTGTCATAACTACCAATACAAATACAAATATTTATTCCTTTGCATAGTATACAATGTGAGATTTATAAGATACTAAGCACAAAGAAATACACTAGCATCCTGAGCATTTGGGGCAGACTGGTTCTATTATTTACAGGAAATGCTTTAAATATTGTACCCCAAGTGAAGCGGCAAATTTATGTATAGTCATTCGACACACAGAATGGTGAAGGCTTGATCCTCTGTCCTGTGAGTGCAAGATACACACACTACCTAATCGTACTTAATTGAGAGATACCTCAAAACAATAGATAAGCTAATATATAATAGATATGTGTTTGTGTGTGTGTGTGTTTATTTCCTTGCAGATAGATGAGTGTTTATGCATACTTGCTACATAACACAAGTTAATCTGTGATTTTAACAAGTTTACATCTAAACCCAATCTAAATGTATTAAAAACATTTTAAAGATTTTATCTTAACCTCTTTACTGTGAGATTTTATTCCCTTCACTCGCTAGAAGACTAAAAGTTAACATGTATTCATCACAAAGCTTTGATGCTTCATAGTCCTTTAAGGCTAAGATGGTGTACTGTACATTACTGGTTCATTTGGGAATAATGTAACATCACTGCTCAAGTTACCATTTTTACAATGAAAATGAAAATGCAAATGTAATGGAACTAGGTGGATACTGGTTTAGCTCATATGTGCCATATGTGCCAGCTGGCACTGGACAAGCACCTAAAGTCAGTTCCTGATCAGCCGGGCTGTGGCTCATACGTTGGTTTGCGTGCAGCCAGCAGCAACAGCCTGGTTGATCAGGCTCTGATCCACCAGGAGGCCTGGTCACAGACCGGGCCGCGGGGGCGTTGACCCCCGGAACTCTCTCCAGGTAAACTTCAGGTAATTATTATTATTATTATTATTATTATTATTATTATTATACTATATACACAGAAAGACCTTAACCTGTTTAGGTCATTCATCACTGCAAGCCTATTAAAGTTATCATTTTCACCTTGTCCAGTAGATAAAAATATTTAGCGATTTCTCCATAGATAATACATGTACGTGGTAATTCAGCGGAGACTGTAATGAAGGCTTAGCGAGTCTCAACGGTGGCTGCTGAACTGTGACCTTGTTGGGTGTGGTGTTTCATGCCAGATCAACCAGGCTGTGATAGATATGTGGGGCAGCAAGCCTCCAACAGCAACAGCCTGGTTGACCAGGCTAGCACCAGATGAACCTGGCCCATGGCTGGGCTCAGAAAGTAGTAAAACTCCTGAAACTCATCAAAGTTATATCAAAGGTAAGGTATGCTGCTTCAGTAGTGATGAACTAATGTGTACTGTTACACTAAGAGTCCTAAAGCAGTCTTTATCGACTTTGAGCTATGTACATAATTCTCAAAGAACTTTTTAAACCAGCCCTTATTAACTTGCATTCTTCAGCCTCCTTAGCATCAACAGTTACAATGCTAACATTTTATAGTGTATCGTATATAAGCAAGCAAGGCTTCAAAATGCTGACTCTTTGACCTTTTCTTTGACTAGCAAAATAAACACTTGAGCATTTAGCATTTGTGAATTACAGTGGACCCCCAACTTACGATATTAATTCGTTCCAGAAGGCTGTTCAGGTGCCGTTATCGAACGAATTTGCTCCCATAAGGAATATTGTAAATTAGATTAGTCCGTTTCAGACCGCCAAAAATACACTTACAAAAGCACTTACAAAAATGCACTTACATAACTCCTCGAGTTGGGAGCTGATCGTAAGTCAGGGGTCCACTGTATTTTTATTGGAGATTTCAAGCAAGTAAAAAAAAAATTCAGCATCTGTACAAAAAGTTTAAAGATTTTGGTAAGGTGTTATATAAGTTCTATATTGTAATGGCAAAGTTACTATCGTTCACAAGTGTTATGTATTCCATTACCTGACTTAACTAATACAAAATTAACAAAGATATTGATTAATGTTTTACTATTATGACGTGAAATAGGCACTACTCTGTTAGTTATGGGGTGTTAATGCCATGTAGATACAGTAATAGAATTAGCACCACAACCGGTTTTCAATACGGTATCTTTATTAACGACTTTATATTATGTGTTAGAGAACTTGGAATATAGGTAGTGTGTGGCCATTGTTTAAACCATTCCATTTTAAGGACCTGAGTTGTAAAGTAGTTGTATGGAAGCTTGAGTACACCAGTAATACAGTACTTTGAAATAATTGCTGGGTATAAATGCACGAATACAATTGCTGTAAATGATAAACTCCCTTCATAGAGCTGCCTTAATGTTAGACACTCTTACTAACAATGCCAAAAATAGTTCCAATAGATGTAAGTGTCAGTTTGCCAACCTTAATGCAGTCCTTCCAAATTGCCTGGGAATGAGGGCTGTGTCTTGGGGTAACCCCACTAGGAAAAGCTATTTTTAACCTTTCCCTTTTTTTCATTATCTCTCTCCTCTACCTAATTTTCTTTGTTGCTGTTGACAGAGAAAGTTGGGTGCTTGTTAGCTTTTATTATATGACACACATTGCACAGTTAGGTATCTGGTAAGGACACGAGAACAGTACATGATATTTTCTCTTTTCTTATGTCACTTTATTTCTGACTGTCATTTTGAGAATATTTCTTCACTTATGTATCTTCTCAGAATGAAATTCCTGCTGAAATTGTGTCACAGATTTCTACCCCAGATTTATACACCCTGGTCATCCTATTTTTCTCCACCCCTTCTAAATGTCCAAACCACTTCACCAGCCCCTCAGCCCTCTGAATAATTCTTTTGGTAACTCAATACATCCTCCTCATCTCCAAACTTCAAACTCTCAGTATAATATTTATGCCACACATTGCCCTCAACCATGATAACTCCATTGCCTTAGCCTCTTTGCTACATTTAAAACCCATGCTTCACACCCATACAACAGTGTTGGTACCACTATACTCGGGCACATTTCCCTTTTTTGCCTCCATGGATAAAGTTCTTTGTCTTCACAGTTGCTTCAATGCACCACCCACCTTATTTTTCTTTGTTATGTCTCACAGAACTATCTACTGACAAGTCCATTTTCAAATATCTGAACACATTTGCTTCCACACTCCCTCCAATCTACAGGGTACATATATTTATAAAAAAAATTGTGAGGTACTATATAGGATAATGTACACTACTGTGACTGAGATTATAGATATTTCCCTCACTTTCTCTAATGTGATCGAATTATATCAAGTTACTGTATTATCTCTAATTTGTTAAGTGCATTTGTGCATCTTGTATGTACGTTTTAAACAGAGGAAGATTGGCCTTGCACTTTACTCTTACCTAACTGAAAATAAACTGTTGATTGAACAAAATACATATATCTATGTGTTCTTTTATATTCAGGTGTGCAAATTTGGTTTACATTGATATTAGTGTCTAGCTTAAATAGATATTTTGGCAGATGCTCCTAACTGTGCTGTCTGCTTCTGACTGGATGCAAGCGGATGTCTCCAGACACAGCCGACTCCTTCCCTTACATGTTTTCTTATGCATGTCTGCCCTCCATATGCCTCCTACCATTCCTGAAGAGAATTTTCTTATGCTTCATGCAGTTATCCTGCTTGATAATATAGTATTTATGTTAATACATGTATTAACACGTAAGCACAGGAATAGTAATCTTTCTTCCGAGGCCTTGTTCCTGATAAAGATCTTTACACATTTCTTTATTCTTCCTAGCTCAATTGCATTCTCATATTCTTTAGGGATCTTGTTCTTAAAATATGCTGTTTCCATGATTCATTCAGTGGTAGCTGTGCCATTTATTAAGATTCATGATACTGTATTACAATTTAATCCAAACAACTAAAAATACAGATTAATGGCCTTTTCCTTTTTTAATGAACACTTTGGAAAATAGTTTGTCTTTTGGAACTTGTTGAAAGTAATCCTGTGCAGGAAACACTTCTTGACAGGTACTTAGTTACGATGAAGGCAAAATTATCATAAATGTTTATATAATTTCAGTACAATATATCTTGAGTCACACAAGCAAAAATTTAACCTATTCATAAATTTCAGGTGCCATAACAAATATGGTACTGTATTTGTTTTTGTGTATTATGCATCTAATGTTACATATTAGGGTGAACTTTGCCATGTTATGAATATCAGTATCAATATTCTGTATAAGTATGGAAATAAGTCACTTTGTCTGACTTTTTTGGGGTTATCCTAGGCAATTTATACATATGTATGTTACTATGTATGATAATTTGTGTAACTGTATTTATGTGTACCTAAATAAACTTACATGGTCGTTAGTATTGTGTAAAGAGAGATGTGAGAGGTAGTGGAGGCATTGTGCAACTCCCTATCACTGTTCACAAATTTCTATTCATTTCTTAGTACCAGCAATGTTCTCAACTTTTTTCATCATTAAAATGTTCACACTCCTATATGTAAATTTGATCTGGATATATAATTAAAGCCATTTGCAAATGGAAAGTAATGAGTACAGACTTCCTATTATACCATGTCCAAATGTGATGTGATTGTTTTGTTTGCAATAATAGTATGATGTAACTAATAATTACGTTATTCACAAAAAGAACTCTAAACCCTTATGAGCCAGTCATCATTTCTATAATTTATGTCTGGTATTTTCAGACTTGTGAATAATATAAGGAAAGTTATAAAAGTAAAATACATAAAGCAACTTAAGTATTCTGTATTTAAAAAAATGGAGGATATGCTAACATCTGTGTTGCTGTAATGATTAAAAGAATTATCCTAGGTAATTTACACACAGAGTAAGTAAGTTTATTTAGGCACAGGTATACATAAGTACAATTATCACATATGGTCTAAATTAACTAGGATAACCAAAAAAGTCAGACAAAGTGGCTTATTTCCACTGAGATCCTCGTAATATGTTATTATGTATAATTGTACTTATGTGTACCTGTACCTAAATAAATAAACTCACTTATAGTATTGTATTTATCAGCAACATGGCATTGTACTCAATTATAAAATTTATTTTGCTGATGTGTTGTATGCAAGTGTGAGAACATGAGTTGGTGAAGACATACATTTACACATAATTCTGACACTGTAATTACGGCTTGTTTGAAGCAGCTCAGAGTCAATATTGTCAAACTACTTACTCTATTTTTTTTTTACATGCCATTTGATGTAATATTCTAGCTTTTATTTTTGTTCTGCAATGGTACCAGGAAATGCCTTCATGTATAATTGGCAATAAATCTTTGAATAACTCTTTTATTTTATTATCCTACACAAAACTATCATGTAGATATATCGAGTCAGACAAAATTTGAAGATTTCATTTGTGGGAAAAATGTGTCCTTAAAAATGTATACAATGTAGTATACATGTATTTTTTTTTTTTTTTTTCAACAAGTCGGCCGTCTCCCACCGAGGCAGGGTGACCCAAAAAAGAAAGAAAATCCCCAAAAAGAAAATACTTTCATCATCATTCAACACTTTCACCACACTCGCACATTATCACTGCTTTTGCAGAGGTGCTCAGAATACAACAGTCTAGAAGCATACACATATAAAGATACACAACATATCCCTCCAAACTGCCAATATCCCAAACCCCTCCTTTAAAGTGCAGGCATTGTACTTCCCATTTCCAGGACTCAAGTCCGACTATGTGAAAATAACCGGTTTCCCTGAATCCCTTCACTAAATATTACCCTGCTCACACTCCAACAGATCGTCAGGTCCCAAGTACCATTCGTCTCCATTCACTCCTATCTAACACGCTCACGCACGCTTGCTGGAAGTCCAAGCCCCTTACCCACAAAACCTCCTTTACCCCCTCTCTCCAACCCTTTCGAGGACGACCCCTACCCCGCCTTCCTTCCCCTATAGATTTATATGCTTTCCATGTCATTCTACTTTGATCCATTCTCTCTAAATGACCAAACCACCTCAACAACCCCTCTTCTGCCCTCTGACTAATACTTTTATTCACTCCACACCTTCTCCTAATTTCCACACTCCGAATTTTCTGCATAATATTTACACCACACATTGCCCTTAAACAGGACATCTCCACTGCCTCCAACCGTCTCCTCGCTGCTGCATTTACCACCCAAGCTTCACACCCATATAAGAGTGTTGGTACTACTATACTTTCATACATTCCCTTCTTTGCCTCCATAGATAACGTTTTTTGACTCCACATATACCTCAACGCACCACTCACCTTTTTTCCCTTATCAATTCTATGATTAACCTCATCCTTCATAAATCCATCCGCCGACACGTCAACTCCCAAGTACAGTATCTGAAAACATTCACTTCTTCCATACTCCTCCTCCCCAATTTGATATCCAATTTTTCTTTATCTAAATCATTTGACACCCTCATCACCTTACTCTTTTCTATGTTCACTTTCAACTTTCTACCTTTACACACATTCCCAAACTCATCCACTAACCTTTGCAATTTTTCTTTAGAATCTCCCATAAGCACAGTATCATCAGCAAAAAGTAACTGTGTCAATTCCCATTTTGAATTTGATTCCCCATAATTTAATCCCACCCCTCTCCCAAACACCCTAGCATTTACTTCCTTTACAACCCCATCTATAAATATATTAAACAACCATGGTGACATTACACATACGTTTCGCCCACACAGTGGGCTTTTTCAAGTCACAAACAGAACTACCTGGGGTGGAAGGAACGCGAGTATTTATAGTCCGGCTGAGGTCAGGTGAAGAATGCTGCATCTGATGATGTACCGAGTTGGGTTGTAGAGTCTAAAAACTTGGGTAGCTTGGAAAGGAGACTGGACAAGTTTGTGAGCAGACCTTCTACAGTGTTCTTATGTGGGATAGCGATGAAGAAGTTTCTTGGCAAGTGGTTCAGCTATGTTATAGAAGCCACTATTCTGGTTGAAGTTGTCGGATACAGAAATAAGTGATGATTCCAGGATTCTTCGGTATTGGGTGTTGTCTTCTGTGGCGATAAGTCTTGAGTTTCTGTAGTTTATCAAGTGGTTGTGTGAATTACGGTGTTGTACGCATGCATTCCTTGTGTCGTCAGACCTGCTTGCGTATTGGTGTTCTGAAATACGTGTTTGGAGGTCCCTTGATGTTTCGCCCACGTATAACTTGTTGCAGTCATTACAAGGGATTATGTATACCCCTGCAGAGGATTGAGGCTTGTCCTGCCTACTACTGGTGATGTCCTTGATGGTCGTGGTTGTGGAGGTAGATACTTGGAATGATGTTTTGGCAAAGATGTTGGAAACATGTTTGGCAATGGAGTTGGTGGGAAGGACTATGTATCTCTTCTCGGCAGTGTCTTCTCTGGGTGTGTTGAAGATGTTTAATGCTCGTCGTCTGCAGTCTCTGATGAAGTGACGAGGATAGTGGAGTTTGGAAAATACCTGTTCAATTATAGTGCATTCTTCCTCAAGGAACTCGTTGCTGCAGATTCTGAGTGCACGCAGGAAGAAGCCTATAATTACACCACGTTTGGTTTTGGTGTCGTGGTGAGAGTAGAAGTGGAGAAGATCGTTTTGGTTGGTGGGTTTTCGATAGACTTTAAAACGAAGTTCGTGGTCAGCTTTGCAGAGTAGAACATCAAGGAAAGGAAGAGTGTTGTCGACCTCTTCTTCAAGTGTGAACTGGATTGAAGGCTCGACCTGGTTGAGCTTGTCTTGCAGAGCTTGAACGTTGAAGCGTTTAGGAGTTATGAGGAGAATGTCGTCAACATAACGGAGCCAGGTGACAGACGAAGGAATAATGGTGGAGAAACGTTCGGCTTCTAGATGTTCCATGTATAGGTTCGCTAGGACTGCACTGAGTGGCGAACCCATGGGTAGTCCAAAAGTCTGCTGAAAGAGGTGATTTTCAAAAGAGAAACACGTAAAGCCAACACATAGTTCAACCAGGTCGATGAAGTCGCTGGCTGGAATGGGAAGATCAAGTGAATCGTCAATTTTCTTGCGCAAGAGATCGATGGCTTGTTTAGTAGGTACTTTAGTGAATAGGGAAGTCACGTCAAGGCTGGAAAGTTTCTTGTTCCTGATGTTGATGTTGCGAATGCGATTGAGAAGATCACCTGATCCCATTCCAGCCAGCGACTTCATCGACCTGGTTGAACTATGTGTTGGCTTTACGTGTTTCTCTTTTGAAAATCACCTCTTTCAGCAGACTTTTGGACTACCCATGGGTTCGCCACTCAGTGCAGTCCTAGCGAACCTATACATGGAACATCTAGAAGCCGAACGTTTCTCCACCATTATTCCTTCGTCTGTCACCTGGCTCCGTTATGTTGACGACATTCTCCTCATAACTCCTAAACGCTTCAACGTTCAAGCTCTCCAAGACAAGCTCAACCAGGTCGAGCCTTCAATCCAGTTCACACTTGAAGAAGAGGTCGACAACACTCTTCCTTTCCTTGATGTTCTACTCTGCAAAGCTGACCACGAACTTCGTTTTAAAGTCTATCGAAAACCCACCAACCAAAACGATCTTCTCCACTTCTACTCTCACCACGACACCAAAACCAAACGTGGTGTAATTATAGGCTTCTTCCTGCGTGCACTCAGAATCTGCAGCAACGAGTTCCTTGAGGAAGAATGCACTATAATTGAACAGGTATTTTCCAAACTCCACTATCCTCGTCACTTCATCAGAGACTGCAGACGGCGAGCACTAAACATCTTCAACACACCCAGAGAAGACACTGCCGAGAAGAGATACATAGTCCTTCCCACCAACTCCATTGCCAAACATGTTTCCAACATCTTTGCCAAAACATCATTCCAAGTATCTACCTCCACAACCACGACCATCAAGGACATCACCAGTAGTAGGCAGGACAAGCCTCCATCCTCTGCAGGGGTATACATAATCCCTTGTAATGACTGCAACAAGTTATACGTGGGCGAAACATCAAGGGACCTCCAAACACGTATTTCAGAACACCAATACGCAAGCAGGTCTGACGACACAAGGAATGCATGCGTACAACACCGTAATTCACACAACCACTTGATAAACTACAGAAACTCAAGACTTATCGCCACAGAAGACAACACCCAATACCGAAGAATCCTGGAATCATCACTTATTTCTATATCCGACAACTTCAACCAGAATAGTGGCTTCTATAACATAGCTGAACCACTTGCCAAGAAACTTCTTCATCGCTATCCCACATAAGAACACTGTAGAAGGTCTGCTCACAAACTTGTCCAGTCTCCTTTCCAAGCTACCCAAGTTTTTAGACTCTACAACCCAACTCGGTACATCATCAGATGCAGCATTCTTCACCTGACCTCAGCCGGACTATAAATACTCGCGTTCCTTCCACCCCAGGTAGTTCTGTTTGTGACTTGAAAAAGCCCACTGTGTGGGCGAAACGTAGTCAATAAAGGATCACATTATACTGCATTTGTGTTTATATTGCCAACCCTACCGTACACTTTTCCTGGTATACTCAGTAAGCTTATTCCTCTATAATTTTTACATTCTCTTTTGTCCCCTTTCCCTTTATATAAAGGGACTAAACATGCTCTCTGCCAATCCCTAGGTACCTTCCCCTCTTTCATACATTTATTAAACAAAAGTACCAACCACTCCAACACTATATCCCCCCCTGCTTTCAACATTTCTGTCATGATCCCATCAGTTCCAGCTGCTTTACCCCCTTTCATTTTACGTAATGCCTCACCTACCTCCCCCACACTTACATTCTGCTCTTCTTCACTCCTAAAAGATGGCATACCTCCCTGACCAGTGCATGAAATTACTGCCTCTGTTTCTTCCTTAACATTTAAAAGTTCCTCAAAATATTCTCGCCATCTACCCAATACCTCCATCTCCCCATCTACTAACTCCCCTACTCTGTTTTTAACTGACAAATCCATATTTTCCCTAGGCTTTCTTAACTTGTTTAACTCACTCCAAATTTTTTTCTTATTTTCATTAAAATTTCTTGACAGTGCCTCTCCCACTCTAACATCTGCTCTCCTTTTGCACTCTCTCACCACTCTCTTTACCTTTCTTTTACTCTCCATATACTCTGCTCTTCTTATAACACTTCTGCTTTGTAAAAACCTCTCATAAGCTACCTTTTTCTCTTTTATCACACCCTTTACTTCATCATTCCACCAATCACTCCTCTTTCCTCCTGCCCCCACCCTCCTATAACCACAAACTTCTGCCCCACATTCTAATACTACATTTTTAAAACTATTCCAACCCTCTTCAACCCCCCCACTACTCATCTTTGCACTAGCCCACATTTCTGCCAATAGTCGCTTATATCTCACCCGAACTTCCTCCTCCCTTAGTTTATACACTTTCACCTCCCTCTTACTTGTTGTTGCCACCTTCCTCTTTTCCCATCTACCTCTTACTCTAACTGTAGCTACAACTAAATAATGATCCGATATATCAGTTGCCCCTCTATAAACATGTACATCCTGGAGCCTACCCATCAACCTTTTATCCACCAATACATAATCTAATAAACTACTTTCATTACGTGCTACATCATACCTTGTATATTTATTTATCCTCTTTTTCATAAAATATGTATTACTTATTACCAAATTTCTTTCTACACATAGCTCAATTAAAGGCTCCCCATTTACATTTACCCCTGGCACCCCAAATTTACCTACTACTCCTTCCATAACATTTTTACCCACTTTAGCATTGAAATCCCCAACTACCATTACTCTCACACTTGATTCAAAACTCCCCACGCATTCACTCAACATTTCCCAAAATCTCTCTCTCTCCTCTACACTTCTCTCTTCTCCAGGTGCATACACGCTTATTATAACCCACTTTTCACATCCAATCTTTATTTTACTCCACATAATCCTTGAATTAATACATTTATAGTCCCTCTTTTCCTGCCATAGCTTATCCTTCAACATTATTGCTACTCCTTCTTTAGCTCTAACTCTATTTGAAACCCCTGACCTAATCCCATTTATTCCTCTCCACTGAAACTCTCCCACCCCCTTCAGCTTTGTTTCACTTAAAGCCAGGACATCCAGCTTCTTCTCATTCATAACATCCACAATCATCTCTTAGGCAAATAGATAAATTAAAACCTAACAAATCCCCAGGCCCTGATGAACTGTATGCAAGGGTTCTAAAGGAATGTAAAGAGGAGCTTAGCACACCTTTGGCTAATCTTTTCAACATATCACTACAAACTGGCATGGTGCCAGATAAGTGGAAAATGGCAAATGTGATACCTATTTTCAAAACAGGTGACAGGTCCTTAGCTTCGAACTATAGACCAATAAGCCTAACCTCCATAGTGGGAAAATTTATGGAATCAATAATTGCCGAGGCAGTTCGTAGCCACCTTGAAAAGCATAAATTAATCAACGAATCTCAGCATGGTTTTACAAAGGGGCGTTCCTGCCTTACGAATTTATTAACTTTTTTCACTAAGGTATTTGAGGAGGTAGATCATGGTAATGAATATGATATTGTGTATATGGACTTCAGTAAGGCTTTTGACAGGGTCCCACATCAGAGACTATTGAGGAAAATTAAAGCACATGGAATAGGAGGAGAAATTTTTTCCTGGATAGAGGCATGGTTGACAAATAGGCAGCAGAGAGTTTGCATAAATGGGGAGAAATCAGAGTGGGGAAGCGTCACGAGCGGTGTTCCACAGGGGTCAGTGTTGGGCCCCCTGCTGTTCACAATCTACATAAACGACATAGATGATGGCATAAAGAGCGACATCGGCAAGTTTGCCGATGACACCAAAATAGGCCGTCGAATTCATTCTGACGAGGACATTCGAGCACTCCAGGAGGATTTGAATAGACTGATGCAGTGGTCGGAGAAGTGGCAGATGCAGTTTAATATAGACAAATGCAAAGTTCTAAATGTTGGACAGGACAATAACCATGCCACATATAAACTAAATAATGTAGATCTTAATATTACGGATTGCGAAAAAGATTTAGGAGTTCTGGTTAGCAGTAATCTGAAACCAAGACAACAGTGCATAAGTGTTCGCAATAAAGCTAATAGAATCCTTGGCTTCATATCAAGAAGCATAAATAATAGGAGTCCTCAGGTTGTTCTTCAACTCTATACATCCTTGGTTATGCCTCATTTAGATTATGCTGCACAGTTTTGGTCACCGTATTACAGAATGGATATAAATTCTCTGGAAAATGTACAAAGGAGGATGACAAAGATGATCCCATGTATCAGAAACCTTCCCTATGAGGATAGACTAAGGGCCCTGAAACTGCACTCTCTAGAAAGACGTAGAATTAGGGGGGATATGATTGAGGTTTATAAGTGGAAGACAGGAATAAATAAAGGGGATGTAAATAGTGTGCTGAAAATATCTAGCCTAGACAGGACTCGCAGCAATGGTTTTAAGTTGGAAAAATTCAGATTCAGGAGGGATATAGGAAAGTACTGGTTTGGTAATAGAGTTGTGGATGAGTGGAACAAACTCCCAAGTACCGTTATAGAGGCCAGAACGTTGTGTAGCTTTAAAAATAGGTTGGATAAATACATGAGTAGATGTGGGTGGGTGTGAGTTGGACCTGATAGCTTGTGCTAACAGGTCGGTTGCCGTGTTCCTCCCTTAAGTCAATGTGACCTGACCTGACTAGGTTGGGTGCATTGGCTTAAGCCGGTAGGGACTTGGACCTGCCTCGCATGGGCCAGTAGGCCTTCTGCAGTGTTCCTTCGTTCTTATGTTCTTATGTTCTTATCATCTGCACAACATCCACGCACATTCAGACTTCCCACTTTGACAATTTTCTTCTTCTTATTCTTTTTAGTAATCTTTACAGGAAAAGGGGTTACTAGCCCATTGTTCCCGGCATTTTAGTTGACTTTTACAACACGCATGGCTTACGGAGGAAAGATTCTTATTCCACTTCCCCATGGATATAAAAGGAAAATTAATAAGACCAAGAACTATTAAGATAAAATCAAAGAAAACTCAGATGAGTGTGTATAAATAAATGTGTACATGTATGTGTAGTGTGACCTAAGTGTAAGTAGAAGTAGCAAGACATGCCTGTAATCTTGCATATTTATGAGACAGACAAAAGACTTACTTACAATAGTTGACAGTAAAGGTTTCTGGAAACCATTACACCATAAACAAACACAATTTATTTCTTTGCAAGATTACATTGAGATTATGAAATTAAAATAATGAGTTGGAGTGCAAAAAGAGCCACTATCATGCCTAGGCATTATGGGCACACTTAATTTAATGACTTACAGATTACTTAATACTAAAGAAATTGATGTGTAAAAATACCTTAAACTGGGACATTGTGCCTCACATTATTATTATTACTATTATTATAATGATAATGAAGTGTTAAACCCTTAAGGGTCATGTAGCATTGTACCTCACAGATGACAATGATTTGGGCCTTTCAAGGTGAGGGTACAGCACTGTATGACCCTAGTGGGTTTAGCGTTTCTTTTTGATTATAATAATGAAGGTGAGGTCATTGATGCTGCAGAAAGACTTATGATTTAAGGAACTAGAGCTGCCCACAGTTTCCTGGACTCAAACCTGATCACTCCTCATTCCTCAGGCACTTATGACCTTAAGGGTTTAATGCATCCTGATGATTTTAACTAATGTAGAGGCTCCCCTTATACTCAAGGTTTGCAATTCCTTGGGGAAGGAGATTCTTATCTGACTCACTTATCACTCCTCATGAAAGCAAAAGACTCGGCAGGATATGCAACATTTCCCTGATGAAAAGCAGGGGTGCTACGAGTACATTGAGAGACAACACAATAAGTGTGAGGGGCCCAAGACTGTTCAACTTCCTCCCAGCATACATAAGAGGGATTATCAATAAACCCCTGGCTGTCTTCAAGAAGGCATTGGACAGGCACCTAAAGTCAGTACTTGACCAACCGGGCTGTGACTCGTACGTCAGTTTGCGTGAGGCCGGCAGTAACAACCTGTAATAAAGTTGGTAGAATTACCGACAATATGTAAAGTAAAAGGACACAAGTGCAACTAATGTGACATTTATTGTGGCAACGTTTCGCTCTCCACCATGAAACCTGGTCTCAGACCTGAAGAGGGTTTCGGGGGTCAACGCCCCCAAAGTTTAGGTTAGATAAATACATGAGTGAGAGGGGTTGGATTTGAGTGAGACTTGCATAGCATTGAAAATTGTGTTGGGCAAATATTTTGTTAGTGGGAAGGATTGTAAAGGGCTTGCCTACTATGGGCCAACAGACCTGCTGCAGTGCTCCTCCTTTCTTATGTTCTTATGAAACATGGGTGAGAGGGGTTGGATTTGAGTGAGGAACACTGCAGCAGGCCTATTGACCCATACTAGGCAGGTCCTTTACAATTCTTCCCACTAACAAAATATTTGCCCAACACAATTTTCAATGCTATGCAAGTCTCACTCAAATCCAACCCCTCTCACTCATGTATTTATCTAACCTAAATTTGGAACTACCCAACGTTTTAGCTTCAATAACCCTACTAGGTAGACTGTTCCACTCATCAACTACCCTATTTCCAAACCAATACTTTCCTATATCCTTTCGAAATCTAAACTTATTCAAATTTAATCCATTATTGCGGGTTCTTTCTTGGAGAGATATCCTCAAGACCTTATTAATATCCCCTTTATTAATACCTGCCTTCCACTTATACACTTCGATCAGGTCTCCCCTCATTCTTCGTCTAACAAGTGAATGTAACTTAAGAGTCTTCAATCTTTCTTCATAAGGAAGATTTCTAATGCTATGTATTAATTTAGTCATCCTACGCTGAATGTTTTCTAACGAATTTATGTCCATTCTGTAATATGGAGACCAGAACTGAGCTGCATAATCTAGGTGAGGCCTTACTAATGATGTATAAAGCTGCAGTATGACCTCTGGACTTCTGTTGCTTACACTTCTTGATATAAATCCCAGTAATCTATTTGCCTTATTACGTACGCTTAGGCATTGCTGTCTTGGTTTAAGGTTGCTGCTTACCATAACCCCCAAGTCCTTTTCACAATCTGTATGGCTAAGTTCTACATTATTTAACTTATAAGTGCTAGGGTTATGGGCACTCCCGAGCTTCAGAACCTTGCATTTATCTACATTGAACTGCATCTGCCACTTTTCTGACCACAAACTGAGTTTGTCTAAATCCTCCTGAAGTTCCCTGACATCTTCGTTTGAATCAATTATTCTACCTATGTTTGTGTCATCGGCGAATTTGCTCATATCAAATTCAAATTCAAATTCAAAGTTTATTCTCTATAAGGATTACAATGCTGAGTTTACAGAATTTGGTTATTGTGTGGTTTACATGTAGTAAAATAATAATTACAGTGTAACACTAGAGCACCTAGCATGGCTAGGCATTTCGGGCAGACTTAGATTAATTCTTAATTGTAAAATATTACAAATTATGAGGTAAGTTGGTATTATGGCTAAGTGACTAAATACTAGTTTGTGAGTTTAGCAATGTGAATGCTTTTGTTTTGACACAGTACATAGTTTCAGTATTGGAGTATCACAGGCCAACTTATGACTAGTTAAGATTCATTATTTTGAGATTGAGACTGATATTTCTGTTTATGGTCAAATGACATCAATGCTCACACCCCACTTAGCCGGGCATGGAGGGACATAAATAGAATTAACCCTTTACCGCGCGGTGCCTCAATATTGAGGCACCAAAAGTATGGTTTTCATGGTGCCATAGACACAAATCATATGCTCCCAGAGACTTCTCGTCTCAATCCAGCCAATCACACACCTTCTGGGCGGAGCTTGAAGGTGGCGACACTCGGGTATTGTCCACTGCTATTGGCTGGGAGCTCCTCGAGTGTTCAGTACTGCTTGACTTGTTGAAGGAGCAGCATTTCGACCCTCACTCTCCTGATATTTCACCAATTTACACCACTCCAGAATGTCGGTAAGCTTCTGAATCTGTTTCCAGTGTATTATTGAATGTTTGAACCTCATTTTGAGATGCAAATGAATTGCCTGAGGCATTGAGAAGTAACAAATAAATGCACTTGAAGTTTTGTTTACCTTTTTGGTATCAATATTGAGGCCCGGCCTGACAATGGTAGATTATCACTTACTGTTTTTGTATCAATATTGAGGCCCGGCCTGACAATGGTGATAAGAAATGTGCCAATGAAGGTATCATATATCATGGATTAACATATCATAATTAGACCGTCTTTGTCACTGATAGCTAACAATTGCATGCTGAATCAAATTCATTAATATATGAGTAATTTTACCTTGTAAATTTATAAAATTTGCTCATATGGAATGCTCATTTTGTGTTTTCTGTTCATTTCATTTGAACACAAATGTGTTTTATGGATCAAGGGCTCAAAGAAGAAGGGATTACATCATGCCAGAGTTACATGATGACAGTGACCCTATGAGGAAGTGGATTCTGGAGATGATTATGAGCCACAGGCAGAAGCTTCTTCTTCAAGTGAAGATGAACATGAAGATTTGTCTAAGAGAAGTGGGCAAGTTAATGTAAAACGAAGAAATGTACGAAAACAAGCAGTTAAAGATGACGAGGTTGAGGTAGATGAAACAACTGTCAACAACACTAATGCCACCTGGAGCAAACTTGACATAACAAATACTCCATTACTTGACTACGAACATGAGGTACCAACACAGAGGAGGAGAAGAAAATGCCTATAAGTTCCAAGGTTGTTATTTGCCTTGCAAAGACTATGGACCACACAAAGACCAGTGCAATTTATGCAGATAACTTCTTTACCAGTTTGCCTCTAGTGAAATATCTGCATGCTACATTCAACTGCAGGTACACAGGCACTGCAACGGACAGCAGAATTGGAAAACCACCACTTATGTCTGTCAATGACATGGAAAAAACAAAGGTGAAAAGGAGTGCTATGGATTACTGTTCATTGGATGGTGTCCTTGCTGTACGTTGGAAAGACAGTAAGGTTGTTACTTTACTGACTAATGATATTGGCATCAACCCAGTGGCAAAGATAAAGAGGTACAGCAAGGAGCTCAAACAAAAGGTGGAAGTTGACTGTCCTGCAGTGATAAAGAATTATAATGCCCATATGGGGGCATAGATAAGAATGATATGTTGGTGCATCTCTACAAGTCTCCACTCTAAGCAAAACGCTGGTACATGAGGCTCTTTGGATATGTCATTGATCTTTGTTGTGTCAATGGCTGGTTGTTGTACAGGCGTGAATGTGGTGTTTTGAAAGAGAAATACATGAACCTCAAGGAATTTCGGTTTTCCATCTCCAATTCTGCAAGAAAGTCAACCAATGGAATCCCAAGGAGCCTGAGATCTCCAAGTTGTTCAACTTCACGGTCTTCTTCAGTTGATGACATTCCCAATCGGCATAGAAAAAGGTCTAATGATACAATATTTGATGAAACACAAAAACACTGGCCAGTTTCTGCAAAGAGGCTTTCATGTAAACATTGCAACACCAAGAACAAGAGGACCTACTCTTCCTTTGCTTGTTCTTTCTGCAAGGTTAATTTATGTCTAAATTCAATGAGGAATTGTTTCCTGGAATTCCATAGGCAACAACATGCTTAAATTCCTCTGAAAATATTTTTGTAACATTTTTTCAATTTTTTTATAAAATGTCAATTACTAAAAATGTCTTAAATTTATTGAAATCAAGTTTCTGTGCCTTTTGTTTACCCAAGTTGTTTATGAATAAACCTTAAAAGTAAATTTATGCCTTTAATTATCAGTTATAACAGCTGTTATGATTCTTTTAGACAAATACCTTTGTCAGGCTTGCATCAAATTTGATGCCTGATCTGTCACCTACAGTTTAACCATTGTCGGGGAGTGCCTCATATTTGATACGGCCAAAAAGGGCATTTTATGGCCCAAAAATAAATAAACTCAAAAAATGATCACAAATAAATATGTCTTAGCATTGCATATACTGTCACAATATAGGTTGCAATTGTTGCATCTGCTCAAATATGAGGCACGGCCTGGTAAAGGGTTAAGGGTAACAGAACTGGGCAGATCGCGCACCCTCATCCCTTGCATAGGGCGAATGAGTTAGTCAGTGCTTGGGCTGCTACATCTAGCTATGACAGTCTTCCCAGTACCACACAGGCGAAATTAATGGACAAATATGATGCAAGGGAGAGACTTGTTTGCTTTATGCTCAGCAAGGCAGATGACTGCAACACTCCTTTCACTAATTATGAACTTGATGCAGCACTACCCGGTGATCTGGTGGCTAAAGCTCCCGCTTCACACACGGAGGGCCCGGGTTCGATTCCCGGCGGGTGGAAATTCCGACACGTTTCCTTACACCTATTGTCCTGTTCACCTAGCAGCAAATAGGTACCTGGGTGTTAGTCGACTGGTGTGGGTCGCATCCTGGGGGACAAGATTAAGGACCCCAATGGAAATAAGTTAGACAGTCCTCGATGACGCCCTGACTTTCTTGGGTTATCCTGGGTGGCTAACCCTCCGGGGTTAAAAATCCGAACAAAATCTTATCTTATCTTATCTAAGGGCAACTCCACGTCGCCTGGTGAGGATGGTATTACTTACAACATACTCAGATTGCTGTGTCGAGTGCCAGGTAATCCTTTACTTGAATTATATAACATGAGCTATGTAACTGGGGAGCTCCCTCAATCTTGGACCAACAGCTTCATTATTCCCATTTATTTATTTATTTGAACATGATACAGTGAAGTACAAAGGAATACAGTTATTACAGTGCAGTATGCCAAAGCCCCTTGTATGCAGAGCATTATGGGCAGACTTAAAATTAACTTAAGATTAACTAAGCAATGATATATTCAGTGGTAAAAACATTATTGTAAAACAGATAACAATTTAGCACAAATGAGTATTACAAAGACAGGTCATATGGTCATTTACTGTGCTGCTGAGCATTCAGTAGAATGGAGCATTCTGTTAGGTAATGTAATTAAAAAAAAGATTGATTGGGTCACAGGTTAGACATTTATGAGATACAGTAATGAGAAACATTTATGAGATACAATTTATGAGATACAATTATTCAGTATTTATTTACTTCTGGGTAAGTGATTTTTGAGAAGAGACTTGAATTTATAAACAGATAGTGTTTCTTTTATATTCACAGGTAATGAATTCCAGATTTTAGGGCCTTTTATGTGCATTGAGTTTTTGCATAGCGTGAGATGGACACGAGGAACATCAAAGAGTGATCTGTGCCTTGTGTTATGGTCATGTGTTCTGTTGAGGTTGGCAAGGAGATGTTTGAGGGGAGGGTTAATATCAGAGTTAAGTGTTCTATGTATGTAATAGGTGCAGTAATAAGTATGGATGTTTTGTATGGTGAGTAGGGTTAGTGTATTGAATATTGGTGGAGTGTGCTGCCTGTAGTGAGAATTTGTTATCATTCTAACTGCAGCCTTTTGTTGGGTAATTAGTGGTCTGAGATGGTTAATTGTTGTTGAGCCCCATGCACAAATTCCATAGGTGAGATAGGGGTAAATAAGAGAGTGATATAGGGCCAGGAGGGCTGACTGTGGAACATAGTACCGTATTTTCGATAGTATGCCTACAGTCTTGGAAATTTTCTTAGAAATTTGTTGTATATGTGTTTGAAATTTGAGTCTATTATGAAGGTGGATTCCTAAGAATTTTCCCTCTGTTAGCTTTGTGATAGGTGATCCGTTTATCATTATGTTAAGAGGGACATCTGTAGCTCTGTTACCAAACTGAATGAAGTAGGTTTTGTCAATGTTTAGTGTAAGTTTGTTAGTCCTCATCCAGGTAGATATTTTCTGTAATTCGGTATTTACAGTATTGGCTAGCGTGACTGGGCTCGGGTGGGAGAAGACGTATGTAGTGTCATCTGCAAATAGTGTGGGTTTGAGTAATTGCGAAGCATTTGGAAGGTCATTTATGTATAGGAGAAAGAGAAGAGGGCCAAGGACACTTCCCTGTGGGACACCAAATGTAATTGGTTGCGCAGAAGAGTTTGCCCCATTTGCGTACACATATTGGCTTCTGTTGCTGAGGTAAGACTTGAGGTAGTTGAGGGAGTGCCCTCTTATACCATAGTGTGACAATTTTACGTGGAGCAAGTCAAGGTCAACTGTATCAAACTCTGTTTGGTCTCCTCCTTTGTGGTCGGGGTGACCCTTGCTATTTTGAGTACTGTAGGGAAGGTGGAGGATTCAATGGATTTGTTAAAGAGTGTTGCAATGATTGGTGATAGTACTTGTGACGCTTTTTTGTATATAAAGGGTGGTAAGGTGTTTAAATCTCCTGCCTTGTTTTTTAGTGTGTTGATAATAAGGGAGACTTCAGTAGGGTTAGTTGGAGCTAGGAACAGTGTGTTCGGGTAGTTGCCAGTGAGGTAGTCATTGGGTGGGGTATCTGAGCTTGGGATTTTATTGGCAAGGTTTTTTCCTATAGTGGAGAAGAAATTATTGAGTCTGTTTGCTGTTTCAGTTGGTGGGAGTTTGGGTTCATCTGGTTTTGTTAATTCAGTTTCGCTATTTCGTGATATCTTTTTTGTTCCTAGAATTTCTGATAGGGTTTTCCAGGTCTTTTTTATATCACCTCCGAAGCCCAATCAACAAAACTCATTTCGCCCAATATTCCTTACTAGCTGCTTGTGTAAAACATTCGAAAGAATGATTCTTAATCGTCTTATGCACAGAATTAAGCAATTCTTGTCTCCCCGGTTGCATGGCTTCATGCATGGAAGAAGCGTTCATCATTGCATAGCCACCTTTCTCACTCTGCACACTGACAGCTCATACACTACTTTCCTTGACCTTAAATCCGCTTTTGATGTAGCCAATCGACATGTAATCATTAGTGAACTTGCCAGAATGGATGTTGGAGGATGGCTTCTCCGCTGGATTAAAGGCTACCTGTCCAACAGAAAGTCGTCTGTGTTGTCCCAGGGACATGGAAGTGTAACTAAAGATTTTGAATTAGGAACCCCACAGGGAGGTGTGCTTAGTCCCACCCTTTTCAATATTCTGATTAATGCTTTACTTAATGCTATGGCTATCCAGCCCATGATTAGTTTTGCTGATGATATAATGATTCACACCACCGGATTCTCCAACACCCAAAACATTCTTAATCATGTACTAGCCTCGTGTCAGGACCTCGGGTTGATAATCTCAGGGGATAAAACAAAGATACTCAACAGGCGTCCTCCTCGAGAGGCCTCTACCCTTCAAACAGAACTGTTTGCCATACTTCTTGCACTCAGATGCGTCCATGTATCTAAGGTTAACACTTTAATTGTAACTGATTCTCTGTCATCCATAAATGCTTTTAACTCATTAAGTATAAATTGTGGCATGCTTGTGTCAGAAGCCAGACATAGGTATGGTAAGATTGTGGACAGTGGAGTCAGAGTGCACATGCTGTGGATTCCATCTCACATTGGTCTTCAGATGCATGATAGAACTGATAAATTGGCTAAGCTGTATGCTTTCAAAGAGGGAGTAGATTACAATCTTGGGTTGTCAGTTAGCAGTTTGAGAACAATAATGCGAAAAGAATTTCAATTGAACTTTATTGACTTAAGACTTAGGGAGATTGACACAAATCAGTCCATCTATCACCATTCTATCATGCAGGAGGAGCCACATGTCTATGGTGCATCCAACAAAATAAGCAGACTCTTGGATGTCACTACCGCCCGGCTCCTGCTGGGTTACAAGTATCTTTGGCAGGTTAAATCACCACCACCAGATGTAGACCAAACGAAATGTAAACTTTGCCAGATGGACTATTGTCACACCTCGCGTCATTATGTACTGGAGTGCGATAAAATTAATGAATTTAGAGACAACTCACTCATAAATGTTCAAGAAATGGCAAAGTATTTTATCCACAGTGGTATATTTACAGACCATTCTGGAGAAATACCCTGACTTTGCTAGCTGTAAATAATGCAATACCATGTTAGTTACCATTCTGTCCTAGGCACATGTCGATTAGACACTTGGCCTGTTGTACATAAGTGTATGCATGTGTGAGTGTGTGTGCGTGTGCGTGTGTGTGCGTGTACGTGTGCGTGTGTGTACTCACCTATTTGTACTCACCTATTTGTGGTTGCAGGGGTCGAGTCTTAGCTCCTGGCCCCGCCTCTTCTCCGGTTGCTACTGGGCCCTCTCTCTCCCCGCTCCATGAGCTTTATCAAACCTCGTCTTAAAACTGTGTATGGTTCCTGCCTCCACTACGTCATTTTCTAGGCTGTTCCACTGCCTTACAACTCTATGACTGAAGAAATACTTCATACTATCTCTCTGACTCATTTGTGTCTTCAACTTCCAATTGTGGCCTCTTGTTTCTGTGTCCCCTCCCTGGAACATCCTGTCTTTGTCCACCTTGTCTATTCCACGCAGTATTTTATATGTCGTTATCATGTCTCCCCTGACCCTCCTGTCCTCCAGTGTCGTCACGCCGATTTCCCTTAATCTTTCTTCATAGGACATTCCCCTTAGCTCTGGAACTAACCTTGTCGCAAATCTTTGTACTTTCTCTAGTTTCTTGACGTGCTTTATCAAGTACGGGTTGTGTGTGTGTGTGTGTGTGTGTGTGTGTGTGTGTGTGTGTGTGTGTGTGTGTCTGTCTGTCTGTCTCTCTGTCTGTGTGTACTCACCTAATTGTAGTTGCAGGCCCGTCTGTGTGTCTGTGTGTGTGTGTGTCTGTATGTGTGTGTTTACGTGTATGTGTGTGTGTGTGTGTGTGCGTATGTATGTATGTGTGTGTGTGTGTGTGTGTGTGTGTGTGTGTGTGTGTGTGTGTGTGTGTGTGTGTGCGTGCTTGTGTGGGTGTGCGTGCTTGTATGTATGCATATATTTGTACGCTCGTGTGCCTGTGTCTGCGTGCGCCCTCGTGTGTGTCTGTGTGCGCGCGCTTGCTCGTGTGGGTGTATGACCCACTTAATATTTGTATTTATAACTCATTACAATTGTGACCAGGTGTGGACGTATCAGTGGCTCATTACTTTGTAATTTGTTCATGACTGTAACCATGTATAGGAGTGAGGCTGATTCATTACCTTTGTAACTTGCCATGATTGTGACCAGATCTACCTGGAGTTCATTACCTTTGTAACTAGTTCAGCTATCATAACTTTGGGGTCCAGTCACTGGACCCATTATGTACCTTTGTAATCTTTTGACTACCGCCCACAAGATGGATATGGGCTGTATAATAAACACATTAAACTAACTAAATTAGCCATCTTCCACATCTCAATCAATCAATCAATCAAATTTATTCTCTATAAGGATTACAATGTGGGGTTTACAGATTTTAGTTATTGTTTGGTTTACATGTAATAAAATACTAATTACAGAGGGGGCCACTAGGACACCTAGCATGGCTAGGCATTTCGTGCAGACTTAGATTAATTCTTAACCCTAAATTATTACAAATTATGGAATAAGTTGACTAAATACAAAGTGACTAAATGCTAGTTTGTGAGTTTAGCAATGTGAATGCTTTTGTTTTGCACAATACATAGTTTCTATATTGAAGTATCACAGGCAAACTTATGACTAGTTAGGATTCATTATTTTAAGATTAAGATTCGTATTTCTGTGCTTATAGTCAAATGGGTGAGTGAGTGAGTGTAAGTGTGAACCACCAGGTAGTTAGTTGACGGGGTGTATCAGGGAGATAAGATGTTTTATAACGGTAGTTTTGAAAGTGATGAATGTGTCTGCAGTTCTAGAGCTTTCATGTAGGGTGTTCCGGATTTTAGGCCCTTTGACATACATTGAATTTTTGCAAAGGTTTAGTCGGACACGGGGGATGTCGTAGAGATGTTTGTGTCTGGTGTTATGCCTGTGGGTTCTGTCACAACTATCTAGAAAGCGTTTTAGGTCAAGGTTAATATTGGAATTTAAGGTCCTGTAGATGTAGATTGCACAGTAGTAAGTGTGGATGTTCTGAACAGGGAGTAAGTTTAGATCTATGAAGAGTGGGGGGGGGGGTGTTGCCAGGGATGGGATTTAGTGATTATTCATACTGCAGCTTTTTGTTGGGCTATTATTGGCTTTAGGTGCGTTGCTGCAGTTGATCCCCAAGCACAAATAGCATAGGTGAGGTATGGATAAATGAGTGAATGGTATAGTGTGAGAAGGACATTTTGCGGCACGTAGTATCATATCTTGGAGAGGATCCCAACTGTTTTGGGTACTTTTTTTTGTTATGTGTTGGATATTATTATTATTATTATTATTATCACACTGGCCGATTTCCACCAAGGCAGGGTGGCCCGAAAAAGAAAAACTTTCATCATCATTCACTCCATCACTGTCTTGCCAGAAGGGTGCTTTACACTACAGTTTTTAAACTGCAACATTAACACCCCTCCTTCAGAGTGCAGACACTGTACTTCCCATCTCCAGGACTCAAGTCCAGCCTGCCGGTTTCCCTGAACCCCTTCATAAATGTTACTTGGCTCACACTCCAACAGCACGTCAAGTATTAAAAACCATTTGTCTCCATTCACTCCTATCAAACACGCTCACGCATGCCTGCTGGAAGTCCAAGCCCCTCGCACACAAAACCTCCTTTACCCCCTCCCTCCAACCTTTCCTAGGCCGACCCCTACCCCGCCTTCCTTCCACTACAGACTGATACACTCTTGAAGTCACTCTGTTTCGCTCCATTCTCTTTACATGTCCGAGCCACCTCAACAACCCTTCCTCAGCCCTCTGGACAACAGTTTTTGTAATCCCGCACATCCTCCTAACTTCCAAACTACGAATTCTCTGCATTATATTCACACCACACATTGCCCTCAGACATGACATCTCCACTGCCTCCAGCCTTCTCCTCGCTGCAACATTCATCACCCATGTTTCACACCCATATAAGAGCGTTGGTAAAACTATACTCTTATACATTCCCCTCTTTGCCTCCAAGGACAAAGTTCTTTGTCTCCACAGACTCCTAAGTGCACCACTCACCCTTTTCCCCTCACCAATTCTATGATTCACCTCATCTTTCATAGACCCATCCGCTGACACGTCCACTCCCAAATATCTGAATACATTCACCTCCTCCATACTCTCTCCCTCCAATCTGATATCCAATCTTTCATCACCTAATCTTTTTGTTATCCTCATAACCTTACTCTTTCCTGTATTCACTTTTAATTTTCTTCTTTTGCACACGCTACCAAATTCATCCACCAATCTCTGCAACTTCTCTTCAGAATCTACCAAGAGCACAGTGTCATCAGCAAAGAGCAGCTGTGACAACTCCCACTTTATGTGTGATTCTTTATCTTTTAACTCCACGCCTCTTGCCAAGACCCTCGCATTTACTCCTCTTACAACCCCATCTATAAATATATTAAACAACCACGGTGACATCACACATCCTTGTCTAAGGCCTACTTTTACTGGGAAATAATTTCCCTCTTTCCTACATACTCTAACTTGAGCCTCACTATCCTCATAAAAACTCTTCACTGCTTTCAGTAACCTACCTCCTACACCATACACCTGCAACATCTGCCACATTGCCCCCCTATCCACCCTGTCATACGCCTTTTCCAAATCCATAAATGCCACAAAGATCTCTTTAGCCTTATCTAAATACTGTTCACTTATATGTTTCACTGTAAACACCTGGTCCACACACCCCCTACCTTTCCTAAAGCCTCCTTGTTCATCTGCTATCCTATTCTCCGTCTTACTCTTAATTCTTTCAATAATAACTCTACCATACACTTTACCAGGTATACTCAACAGACTTATCCCCCTACAATTTTTGCACTCTCTTTTGTCTCTTTTCTCAACTATAGTGATAATATAGCATTTATTGTGGTGGAGACGGAAAAAAAATAGAGAAGCTAGATACAGCGATTGATAAACAAGGGTGGAGGTCGACCGTTCGTCATTGTAGGAGTCCCAGCAGTCACCGGCTCTTCAACACGCAAGTTATACTTTTGTATCAATCAAATCACATATTACTCAGGTAGATAATTTCCAGTAGATCCTTCATGTGTTAGCTCAAATCACCGACCAGTATGGTTTAAATAAGTGACCCACTGATCAGATCAGATAGACTGGTCCGAACCCTTGACTGGTCCAAACCCTTGACTGGTCCGAACCCTTGACTGGTCCGAACCCTGGACTGGTTTCAAACGGTTTCGTTGTGCACCACCTAGCAGGTTATTAAAAGAATATTCAAGAGGTTGCTAGTAGAATTGCAGTAAATCAACCATTCAAATCATTATGAAGCTGTGTGTAGTCTGTGGTCAGTCAAACAAACGGGCTTCCACATGCATAAATTGTCATTTCTGTGGAAATTGGTGTCACGCCCCTTGTGCAGATATCCAAGAACTAGCTACAAGAAGTATTAAAACAGGGAAGTGTTTTTGGGTATGCCCAAACGAGATAAATCTGTGGACTAAAATCACAAGGGTATTAAAAGAGGTCAACATCAAAGCTGCTTTCATAGAAAACCTGGAAGCTTTCTACAACAGATGGGAACATAAAAAGTCCGGGCTGAATGGTACTGCCCTTGATACTGGCCATGTAGTCAGAAACTGTAAGGCTGGAGGTGATGTCCTGGTAGTCAGTAAATGTGGGGCTGATAGTGCTGTCCTGGGAGACAGTAATGGGGAAGCTGGAGGTGCTGTCCTGGGAGACAGTAATGGTGAAGCTGGAGGTGCTGTCCTGGGAGACAGTAATGGTGAAGCTGGAGGTGCTGTCCTGGGAGACAGTAATGGTGAAGCTGGAGATACTGTCCTGGGAGACAGTAATGGTGAAGCTGGAGATACTGTCCTGGGAGACAGTAATGGTGAAGCTGGAGGTGCTGTCCTGGGAGACAGTAATGGTGAAGCTGGAGGTGCTGTCCTGGGAGACAGTAATGGTGAAGCTGGAGATACTGTCCTGGGAGACAGTAATGGTGAAGCTGGAGATTTTGTCCAGGTAGTCGGGAATTATACGCAGGAAGGAATACATATAAATGACCTCATAGGGGACAGGAGCCATAGTAGGGAAACAAGTGTAGTCAAAGATAAGATAAAACCAATATTGCAAACTAGAAATACCGCAGGAAATAGCAAACAAGAGGACTCCACTAGCAATAGTGAGGATATATTACCAAAAACAACTGGTGGGAGCTCCATTGCTGGTGCTAGGGAGGATAGAAGTAAGACAGGGAAACATGCACCAACAGGGAATACAGTCACAGAAACCCAAGGCAAACGGAAACCAAGCCTGTGCACATACTATGCACTTGGTATCTGCTGGCATGGGAAATCTGGAAAAACAGATGGGACGTGCAACTATGACCACCCTATGCCAAATCAAAATCGAGAACAACGTCCAGTATTGGGCCCCTACTTAAACAAGATGGGTCCTACACAGATGACAGCAAGGAAATGAGTGAGCTACTCAAGTCCCAATATGACTCAGTTTTTAGCAAGCCGCTAACCAGACTGAGAGTCGAAGATCAAAATGAATTTTTTATGAGAAAGCCACAAAATTTGATTAACACAAGCCTATCCGATGTTATCCTGACGCCAAATGACTTCGAACAGGCGATAAATGACATGCCCATGCACTCTGCCCCAGGGCCAGACTCATGGAACTCTGTGTTCATCAAGAACTGCAAGAAGCCCCTATCACGAGCCTTTTCCATCCTATGGAGAGGGAGCATGGACACGGGGGTCGTCCCACAGTTACTAAAAACAACAGACATAGCCCCACTCCACAAAGGGGGCAGTAAAGCAACAGCAAAGAACTACAGACCAATAGCACTAACATCCCATATCATAAAAATCTTTGAAAGGGTCCTAAGAAGCAAGATCACCACGCATCTAGAAACCCATCAGTTACACAACCCAGGGCAACATGGGTTTAGAACAGGTCGCTCCTGTCTGTCTCAACTATTGGACCACTACGACAAGGTCCTAAATGCACTAGAAGACAAAAAGAATGCAGATGTAATATATACAGACTTTGCAAAAGCCTTCGACAAGTGTGACCATGGCGTAATAGCGCACAAAATGCGTGCTAAAGGAATAACAGGAAAAGTCGGTCGATGGATCTATAATTTCCTCACTAACAGAACACAGAGAGTAGTCGTCAACAGAGTAAAGTCCGAGGCAGCTACGGTGAAAAGCTCTGTTCCACAAGGCACAGTACTCACTCCCATCTTGTTCCTCATCCTTATATCCGACATAGACAAGGATGTCAGCCACAGCACCGTGTCTTCCTTTGCAGATGACACCCGAATCTGCATGACAGTGTCTTCCATTGCAGACACTGCAAAGCTCCAGGCAGACATCAACCAAATCTTTCAGTGGGCTGCAGAAAACAATATGAAGTTCAACGATGAGAAATTTCAATTACTCAGATATGGTAAACATGAGGAAATTAAATCTTCATCAGAGTACAAAACAAATTCTGGCCACAAAATAGAGCGAAACACCAACGTCAAAGACCTGGGAGTGATCATGTCGGAGGATCTCACCTTCAAGGACCATAACATTGTATCAATCGCATCTGCTAGAAAAATGACAGGATGGATAATGAGAACCTTCAAAACTAGGGAGGCCAAGCCCATGATGACACTCTTCAGGTCACTTGTTCTATCTAGGCTGGAATATTGCTGCACACTAACAGCACCTTTCAAGGCAGGTGAAATTGCCGACCTAGAAAATGTACAGAGAACTTTCACGGCGCGCATAACGGAGATAAAACACCTCAATTATTGGGAGCGCTTGAGGTTCCTAAACCTGTATTCTCTGGAACGCAGGAGGGAGAGATACATGATTATATACACCTGGAAAATCCTAGAGGGACTAGTACCGAACTTGCACACGAAAATCACTCACTACGAAAGCAAAAGACTTGGCAGACGATGCACCATCCCCCAGTGAAAAGCAGGGGTGTCACTAGCACGTTAAGAGACCATACAATAAGTGTCAGGGGCCCGAGACTGTTCAACTGCCTCCCAGCACACATAAGGGGGATTACCAACAGACCCCTGGCAGTCTTCAAGCTGGCACTGGACAAGCACCTAAAGTCAGTTCCGGATCAGCCGGGCTGTGGCTCGTACGTTGGTTTGCGTGCAGCCAGCAGCAACAGCCTGGTTGATCAGGCTCCGATCCACCAGGAGGCCTGGTCTCAGACCGGGCCGCGGGGGCGTTGACCCCCGGAACTCTCTCCAGGTAAACTCCAGGTATGCTCTCTGTCAATCCCTAGGTACCTTACCCTCTTCCATACATTTATTAAATAATTGCACCAACCACTCCAAAACTGTATCCCCACCTGCTTTTAACATTTCTATCTTTATCCCATCAATCCCGGCTGCCTTACCCCCCTTTCATTTTACCTACTGCCTCACGAACTTCCCCCACACTCACAACTGGCTCTTCCTCACTCCTACAAGATGTTATTCCTCCTTGCCCTATACACGAAATCACAGCTTCCCTATCTTCATCAACATTTAACAATTCCTCAAAATATTCCCTCCATCTTCCCAATACCTCTAACTCTCCATTTAATAACTTTCCTCTCCTATTTTTAACTGACAAATCCATTTGTTCTCTAGGCTTCCTTAATGGGTATGGGGTGCATAAAGATATTAAACTAAAGTGTGTGTGTGTGTGTGTGTGTGTGTGTGTGTGTGTGTGTGTGTGTGTGTGTGTGTGTGTGTGTGTGTGTGTGTGTGTGTGTGTGGTGTGTGTGACTCAACAATCAATATTTGCACCAATAACTCATTACAGTTGTGACCGGGTGTGGAAGTGTGAATTGCTCATTACTCTATAATTTGTTCATGATTGTAGCCAAAGTATAAACGTAAGTAACCATTCTACAGAATTCACTACCTTTGTAACTTGTGAGCTCATTACCTTTGTACCTAGTTCAGCTATCAAAACTTTGGGGGCCCAGTCCCTGGACCCATTACGTACCTCTGTAATCTGTAAATACCTTTGTAACTTGTCATGATTGTGACCAGACTTACCTGGAGTTCATTACCTTTGTAAATTGTGAGTTCATTACCTTTGTAAATTGTGAGTTCATTACCTTTGTAAATTGTGAGTTCATTACCTCTGTAACTTGCTCAGCTGTCAAAACTTTGGAGTCCAGTCCCTGGACCAATTATGTACCTCTGTAATCTTTTGACTACCGCCCACAGGATGGGTATGGGGTGCATAATAAACATATTAAACTAACAACTCTCTAGGCTTCCTTAACTTGTTAATCTCACTCCAAAACGTTTTCTTATTTTCAGCAAAATTTGTTGATAACATCTCACCCACTCATTCGCTCTCTTTTTACATTGCTTCACCACTCGCTTAACCTCTCTCTTTTTCTCCATATACTCTTCCCTCCTTGCATCGCTTCTACTTTGTAAAAACTTCTCATATGCTAACTTTTTCTCCCTTACTACTCTCTTTACATCATCATTCCACCAATCGCTCCTCTTCCCTCCCGCACCCACTTTCCTGTAACCACAAACTTCTGCTGATATGGGTGCTGAAATTCAGGTTGTTGTCGAGGTATAGACCTAGGAATTTGCCCTCATTATGTCTGGCAATTAGAGTGTTGTCGATCTTAATGTTAATTTGTGCATCTCCTGCTCTTCTACTAAACATAATATAGTAGATTTTGTCAGTGTTAAGTGTAAGCTTATTGGCTGTCATCCAAGTCGATATTTTGATCAGCTCCTCGTTAACAATGGTGTTGAGGGTGGCAAGATTAGGGTGAGAGATGACACAAGTCGTGTCGTCAGCAAAGAGAATGGGTGTCAGGTGTTGGGATACGTTTGGAAGATCATTGATGTAAATGAGGAAGAGCAGGGGACGAAGGACACTTCCCTGTGGAACTCCAGTATCAAGTGGCCGTGTTGATGATGCTGTGTCTTTAATGGTGACATACTGATACCTATTAGTAAGGCAGGATTTGAAATATTAAAAATATTAGTCATTGGTTCAGAAAGTTCCATTTTACACTCTTTAAGAACCCTTGAGAAAAGTTCATCAGGGTCCGGGGATTTATTTTTCTTTAATCGGTCTATCTGTTTGATCACCATTTCGCTACTGACTATGATATTGCATAATTTATCATCTTCAGGCCCACTATAAAAATTAATTACTGGGATATTGTTAGTGTCTTCCTGAGCGAAAACAGAGAGAAAATAATTATTAAGAATAGAGCACATTTCATTCTCCTTGTCAGTGAGATGCTCAGAGTTATTTTTAAGGGGACCTATCTTATCTCTAACTTTTGTTCTATAAACCTGGAAAAAACTTTTTGGGTTAGTTTTCAAATCCCTAGCAACTTTAGTTTCATAGTCCCGTTTAGCTTTTCTTATCCCCTTTTTAACGTCCCTCTTAATGTCAATATGCTGATTCATAAGATGACCCTCACCTCTTTTGATACGCCTATAAATTTCTTTTTTCTGTCCTAAAAGATATTTGAGCCTATTATTCATCCATTTCGGGTCATTCCTATTCGATCTAATATCCTTATATGGGATAATTGTCCTTTGGGCAGCATGTATTGTGTTAATAAAGCTGTCATACTGATAGCTCTCTTCGTTACTCCAGCCCACGGATGATAAGTGTTCTCTAAGTCCATTGTAATCTGCTAAGCGAAAATCTGGGACCATTACTGAATTATCCCTACTGTCGTACTTCCATTCAATGCTGGTTCTGGCAAACAAGGGTTTCCTTGTTTGCCAAAACCAAGTCGAGCAGGTTATTTCCCCTTGTAGGCTCTGTCACAAACTGCCTCAAAAAAAAAAAAATCCTGAACTACTAAGAAGCCGTTAGATTCTAAATTCCCAGTCAAGAAATTCCAATCAATATGACTAAGGCTAAAATCTCCTAGAATTACTACCTTATCGTGCCTTGTGGCCTTAACAATTTCCTCCCATAGTAGTCTCCCCTGGTCCCTATCTAAGTTTGGGGGACGGTATATCACTCCTAAAATCAATTTTTCATGCCCCTCTGAAAATTCTATCCGAACAGATTCTGTATGTGTTACTTCAGACTTAATACCCGTTTTTATGAAACAGTTCAAGCGATCTCGGACAAACAATGCCACCCCACCCCCCTTCCCGATACTTCTATCTATTTGGAACAATTTAAAACCCTGATTGTGACATTCTGCAGGCATGTCCCGACCTTCTGAATTAAACCACGTTTCAGTTATGGCAAATACATCAATGTTACCTGCACTAGCAACTAATCTCAACTCGTCCATCTTATTCCTAGCACTACGGCTATTAGCATAATATACATTTATTTATTTATTTATTTATTTATTTATTTATAATTTGTTTACCCTTCCTGCTCATTTCTGTTTTTCTACTAAACCTATTACTGTTCTTGTCACCTAGTGCCACTGGTTTTCCAATACCTACCTCGTTCTGCTTATTACTAGTTCCCCTAGAACTCATAATATTACTACACTGGGACTTCACTGTTTTCCCGCCAAAACCCATACCACTAACTATTCCTAGTTTAAAGTCCTAACAGCTCCCTCCACTGCAGTTGCCAGTGCCCCCACCCCAAACCTAGATAAGTGTACCCCATCCCTGGCATACATGTCATTTCTGCCATAGAAGAGGTCCCAGTTGTCAATGAATGTTACCGCATTTTCCTCACAGTATTTGTCCAGCCAGCAATTGAGACCAATTGCCCTGGACAACCATTCGTTTCCAACTTCTCTCCTTGGCAAAATACCACATATGACAGGGTTTCTGCCCTTCTTCCTAATTATTTCTACTGCTGACCTATACCTGCTAATCAGGTTCTCACTCCTATATCTGCCAACATTGTTGCCTCCCGCACTGAGACAGATAATAGGATTGCTCCCATTGCCTTTCATGATGTCGTCCAGATGGCTAACAATATCTCCCATCCCAGCCTCAGGAAAACATACCCTCTGCCTCCTCTTCCTGTCCCTAAGACAGAATGCCCTATCCATAAACTTAACCTGACTGTTTCCAGCTAAAACAATGTTCTTACCTTCACTTGTGGAATTCGCCGTGACGTTCTCGATGGTCTTCGTTGAGGTTTCTAGGGATGTTTAGCTCACGTCTGCCAATGCTTCCTTGGTGCTCGTTGTGACGTTCCCAGCAGACAACCCACATTCGTCAGGTAGCACCGAAAATGGGCTGGAAGTTTCCACAGTAGTCTTCTGGTTCTTCGTTGTTTCTGCCTCTCCATCAGTCTTCTTGATCCTCAGCTTGGTTCAATGTTGTGCAGCCACTGACCAGGTTCCTCTGTTAACGTGAGGACTCACAACAGGATTACTACAAATCCTCTTGGTCTCCTCCATTAGTCGCTGTATCTCCAGCTTAGCAACCCTAAGCTCCTCTTTTAGCTGCCGGTAGAGTTGCTCAAGAGAGGGCATCCTGGTTCAGATTCACAGAGAGTACACGAATAAGTCTTCACAGAGCTAAGTACACATCACCACTGCTAAGTACACGTCACCACTGAGCTAAGTACACGTCACCACTGAGCTAAGTACACGTCACCACTCAAGCTCAGTACACGTCACCACTGAGCTAAGTACACGTTGAACAATGTTGAATATAATACTGTTGATATATGTAATGAACACAGTGTTGGTAGTGATGTTAGTGATGACAGTTATAGTGATGCGTGTAATGCTAGTGCAGGAGAAAATGTGATACCACCTATCATACATTTACATATGAACAGCGTCGTGCTCTGTGTAAACAAAGACTCCCACGAGGTCTTACAACTGGAAGTGCACTTATAAAACTCATGGACCAGGGTAACACTGTTGACATTGATAAGGTATATTATTTATATGATTTTTTTTTTCATTATGCTGAGAAACTAAGCAAGATCCCAGGACTTCTATAATGGATCAGAACTCGTATAAACTTTCTATTTTAAGTTGGACTACTGCATCACTTAGAAAAAGATTTCCAGACCTTCACCATAAAGGAACCACTGCTAACCAGACTGAGAGTCGAAGATCTAAATGATTTTTTATGAGCCACAGAATTTGGTAAACACAAGCCTATCTGACATTATCCTGACGCCAAATGACTTCGAACAAGCGATAAATGACATGCCCATGCACTCTGCCCCAGGGCCAGACTCGTGGAACTCCGTGTTCATCAAGAACTGCAAGAAGCCCCTATCACGTGCTTTTAACATCCTATGGAGAGGGAGCATAGACACGGGGGTCGTCCCACAGTTACTAAAAACAACAGACATAGCCCCACTCCACAAAGGGGGCAGTAAAGCAACAGCAAAGAACTACAGACCGATAGCGCTAACGTCCCATATCATAAAAATATTTGAAAGGGTCCTAAGAAGCAAGATCACCACCCATCTAGATACCCATCAGTTACACAACTTAGGGCAGCATGGGTTTAGAGCAGGTCCCTCCTGCCTGTCCCAACTTCTTCTTCTTCTTCTGATGACCAGAGCTTTGGTAAGATGGGTAAGGAAGAAGGATGGGTAAGGATGGAAATATTGGAAAAGGGTGGGAGGGGGGGGGAGAGGTAGGATATAAAAGGTAAGTGGCCCAACCACTTTGGTGCAAATTAAAAAGTGTATGTGAATTAATAAGATATTCTTTAAGAGGTATAATACTAACCCATCAGAGTCACATAGATATAATAGGTATATAACTACATGACTCTGAATTGGTAGTAGTTATACAAGGTGCAATTGCATTTTTTTTTTTTTTTTTTTTTTTTTTTTAGCGATTGCACAACGGATATTTATACGACAAGAAAGGCAATAATTTTCTGGCCAGTTTATAAATTCGTGACAATAGCTTCTTAATGGTGGTGTCCAACAATAGTCGATAGCATAATTTTACATTAGAAAGTTCTTTAAGATGTCTCCCTAATTGGGGGCGATGATTTTCTCAGTATACATAGAAGGGTTCTGGTGGTATCCAATCTTCTTCATCAGGTAAGTTGCTCAAAATCATGGGTCGAGGGTAATCATCTTTATGAATAAAACGACGGACCCTCTGTGGGAGAGTCATTCTTTGAGTCCTGTGAGGCGGAGTATTGATGGTGTAATCGGTGGTATTTACCACTTGTATAGGATGTTCTCTATCTGGCATGTATAGTTCTTGCATTGTATAAAGTTGTTTCTTTTTTAGGGTGTCAAGGCGTACATTTATGGCAGTAATGTCTTGCTGTGTGTGTAAATCTGCCATTTTAACTCTGTCTCTCCTCCTGGTATCGGTAATAAAGCGAAGAGCTCTATTCTGGACCCTTTGTAACCGTAGCATGTTGGTCTTTGTTGTTAATGACATTGGGACACAAGAGTATTCAAGTATAGGTCTTATTATCATTTTATACAAATGTTTTTTGACATGTTGAGGGGCTTGATTGAATCGAAAGAGTCTCCTAAGACCGGCTTTGGCTGTGTTGATCTTTTTAGTTACATGAGATGTTGAGTGGAGCAGCCTGTCTATTTCATATCCCAAGATCTTGTTAGGGTTTTTAATGGCTACAGGTGTACCTCTGATGGAGATACCCCCTTTATCTTCGATGGTTGATGCAAAACATCCTATCGTGCTAACAAGGACCTTGTCAGGATTAGTCGTAATTCTCCATTTCTTCTCCCAATTAGATGTTCGACGAAGTTCAATATTCATTTTTTCTATGACTCTCATACTTGTATTTTCCTGTTACTGGAGTTGATGAGACGACATGAATAACATCATCTGCAAACTGTGTCACAATTGTGTCATTAAACTCTGGTTGAGGAAGGTCATTCACATAAATGTTAAACAGAAGTGGACTGAGACAAGAACCTTGTGGGACACCAGCCGTCGGTATAAAGGTTCTGTCGACTTGCCATGAAAGGTGGGAATGATTTTTCTTTGAGTTAAGAAATTATAAATTACTCTGAGAAAAGTCCAGTTATGGTCTGGTAGGTCAATGAGTTTGTATATAAGGCCATCATGCCATAAGCTATCAAAAGCTTTATGAACATCTCTGGTGGCAATTAAGGCAAGATTGCCCTGCTGTTTTAGACTTGCTACAGTGTCAAAAATAACATTTATTGCATGATTGGTACCTCTATGTGTTCTAAAGCCAAATTGTTTTTCAGTAAACAAGTGATTAAACTCCATATAGTAATTCAATCTGTTGGAAATGACTTTCTCAAGAACTTTTCCAGTGACTTCAAGTAAAGATATAGGTCTATAGTTCCCAGGTTGGTGGATATCTTTATTGGGCTTAGCAAGAAAGATCATTCTAGCAGTCTTAAAAACAACTGGAAAATGTCCTGAGGCCAAGATGGCATTAAAGATATTTACCAAGGACTGTTTGCAATTTCTAGGTAGGTACTTTATTTGTTTCATTGTTATTCCAGAGAGGCCAGGGGCTCTATTTCTCATTCTTCCAATAACCTGACTTATCTCTAGTAATGTAATAGGTCTAGTAAGCGGGTGGGTATCTTCAAGAGTTGAAGTATCGATGGTAGGTAGTGGTTGTAGATCATCCAAGTTCTCATCTCTCCATTCATTTACTAACTGATAATGATTATTATTAAATTGACGACTGTTATTGTGAGAGAGAATTTTCTCCCATACATCACCCATCAAATTAGCCTGGTCCTGTGGATCGTCAAGTTTAATTTCAACATCTTCATCATCCTCATCAGTGAAGGTATGAACTAGGTAGTTAGGAGCCTTGTGCTTTCCCCCTAAAAGTTGTCGGATCTTACTCCAAAATTTTGCTGGTTCACGTTTATATTGATTAGCTTGAAGAACTAGAAATTTCCATATGTCTCGTTTGTGTTGACTAATCATGTTAATTAATTCTTGCCTTAATCGGTGCAGTGTAGCTACTGGTGGTTGTCGCGTTTGAAGATGCCTTCGACATTCTGCTTGATAATTTCTTAAAGTGTCTCTAATTTCTCTAGTAGGTTTATATTGTTGGTATATCTTTGTGGAAGCTAATTGGCAAGTTGCATTGGTAGCTTCAATTATTCGATTGTGCAGGGACCTGATTGCATCATCAATTGCACTGGAAGGTAGATTTTCCAAAGACAATTTCATCCTCACCCAGATATGCCCTGAAGGGGTCAAATCCTAGGGTGTTAAGATTGGGTTTAGGAGTTACAGGTATTCTAAATGGAGAAGTTTGTAGTTGTATTATAACAGGGATATGGTCAGATCCTACATTTCCACCAGGAGATATACGACAGTGAAAGATGTCACAGTCTCTGTTTGTCAGTACTATATCTGGTGTCCCTGGATGAGGTCCAATGTACGATTTGAAGAATGGGCCTTGAAATGACAAGTTTCTAGCTGTCATGATATTAAAGAGTTGCTTTCCTTTTAAGTCACCCAGTGGAATACCAGCTCCACAGTTGAAGAGGGCAGGGTGATGAGCATTAAAATCTCCAGCTAGAATTGTTGGAATATTTCTGCTTAATATCCTATGTAGAGGAATTGACTCTATATATGGCTGTCTCGGGGGAAAATATCCAGTTCCTATTACTAGTTGTCCATGAGACGTTGTTAGTTCTATTGCAAGAATGTTATCTTCATCCACATGAATATTTTTAAATGTATATCCTAATTTAACCAAGATGGCTACACCACTAAAGGGTCCTCTCGATTTCTCAACAGTACAGTATCAACGTAATTTAATATGTTGATCAACTCTTGCAGCTGTCTCATTCAAAAGCATAACATCGGGATTATAGTTATGTAGTTCAACCTCAAGAAGGTAACGGTTATTAAAGAAATGTTTAACATTAAGTTGGAAGATTGTAATCCCCATTATTTCTTATTCTTCGATCGTACACTGCGTTCTGAACGCCTGCAAGTTTAGTTAGTTTAATATGTTTATTATGCACCCCATACCCATCCTGTGGGCGGTAGTCAAAAGATTACAGAGGTACATAATTGGTCCAGGGACTGGACTCCAAAGTTTTGATAGCTGAGCAAGTTACAGAGGTAATGAACTCACAATTTACAAAGGTAATGAACTCACAATTTACAAAGGTAATGAACTCACAATTTACAAAGGTAATGAACTCCAGGTAAGTCTGGTCACAATCATGACAAGTTACAAAGGTATTTACAGATTACAGAGGTACGTAATGGGTCCAGGGACTGGGCCCCCAAAGTTTTGATAGCTGAACTAGGTACAAAGGTAATGAGCTCACAAGTTACAAAGGTAATGAATTCTGTAGAATGGTTACTTACGTTTATACTTTGGCTACAATCATGAACAAATTATAGAGTAATGAGCAATTCACACTTCCACACCCGGTCACAATTGTAATGAGTTATTGGTGCAAATATTGATTGTTGAGTCACACACACACACACACACACACACACACACACACACACACACACACACACACACACACACACACACACACACACACACACACACACACACACACACACACACTTTAGTTTAATATCTTTATGCACCCCATACCCATCCTGTGGGCGGTAGTCAAAAGATTACAAAGGTACATAATGGGTCCAGTGACTGGACCCCAAAGTTATGATAGCTGAACTAGTTACAAAGGTAATGAACTCCAGGTAGATCTGGTCACTAATCATGGCAAGTTACAGAGGTAATGAATCAGCTTCACTCCTATACATGGTTACAGTCATGAACAAATTACAAAGTAATGAACCACTGATACGTCCACACCTGGTCACAATTGTAATGAGTTATAAATACAAATATTAAGTGGATCATACACCCACACTAGTGCGCGCGCGCACATACACACACGAGGGCGCACGCACGGACATGTGCACACGAGCGTACAAATATATGCATACACACAAGGACGCACACCCACACACACACACCCACACACACACACACCAACACCCACACACACACACCCTCACACACACCCACACACACACCCTCACACACACCCACACACACACACCCACACACACACACACACACCCACACACGCACACACACCCACCCACGCACACACACCCACACACGCACACACACACCCACACACGCACACACACACACACACACACGCACACACACCCTCACACACACCCACACACACGCACGCACGCACACACACACACACACACACACACACACACACACACACACACACACACACACACCCTCACACACACCCCCACACACACACACACACACACACACACACACACACACACACACACCTGCAAGTAATGTCATGTGTTGTATCTATACTGCACCTAAAGTCAGTTCCGGATCAGCCGGGCTGTGGCTCGTATGTTGGTTTGCGTGCAGCCAGCAGCAACAGCCTGGTTGATCAGGCTCTGATCCACCAGGAGGCCTGGTCTCAGACCGGGCCGCGGGGGCGTTGACCCCCGGAACTCTCTCCAGGTAAACTCCAGGTATCCCTGCTGGACTCGTCAAGGGGAGGAGGGAACTTTTGCGTGGATGCTTGTGTATTAAACATGCCATCATCTTCACTAGAGGCAGTAATATTAACAGACTCATTAGAATCGTTAGAGTCGTTAGAGTCATCATCATAAAACTGAGGTATGCTATTCTCAGTTTCAGGAAGCAGAGGCTCGTGAGAGTTAATGGGAGACTGTGTAGGCTCCAAGGGAATATTAGATAGGCAAGGTGAGTTACCTTGGGAAAGTTCCTGTTCAACAGGATCAGCTACAATAGCGAGAGAGTAGGCACCACTTTCTGGGGCATTGTTATGTTCAGGTGTTGACTTATCGGGTTGAGAGGAGTTGACAACCTGAGTTTGCGAGGAGGACGATCCCTGGGCCAGGGATGACTTAGGCTTATTTTTAGATGTAGAGTATGGTACATACTTCTTGTTATGAGAAGGCTGGGTCATAATGGCCTTCACATTTTCAGGGATAATGATGGGAGTGATCCCATTAGCCATTAACAGATCATTTAAAACCTGAGAGCAGAGTTGAATGTCACCACCTGCTGTGTCTTTGGCCAACAAGTACATTAGTTGTGCTCTCGTTATATCCCCGTCTGTGGATACCTGAGACACATGAGATGCGACTGAACCTTGTTGTTGTGTCTGTTGTAAGTGAGGGTTAGATTGGGGCGCTCCAAGAGGGGCAGAATTCCAAACATTGGAACCATTGGTAGAGACCTGAGGAGTCCCATTTGATCCAGGCAGAGCTGGGAAGGAAGTTTGGGACATGGTTGGCGGTGCCTGGGGAGTGGTCTTCTTAGAAGTGGACAGTTTCTTGGCGTCAAGAATTTTCTGCATTTCCTTTTTTCTTTCTGGACAAATAGCAGAAACAGCTGATGTTTTCCATTACAGAGGACACATTTAGGTGTATTTTTATTGGTACAATCACGATAGGAATGTTGGCCAGAGCAAATGCTACAAATTTGCCCTTGTGTACTGCATTTGTTGTTGTTATGACCAAAGGCATAACACTTGAAACATTGTGTCACACTGACAAAACGTTCCATAGAAATTTGGTCAGATGTACATCTGGTACTGAAACATTTGAAGCCATTTTGACACACAAGTTTGGCCTCCTCAGGTGTCTCGAGTATTAATTTTAAAGTTACCTTATTGTTGTTGTGATTCGAGAATTTGTGCTTCTACAGCCCTAAGGTCAGAATTCTCGACATTAATGTTATCAACAATTTCATTAACAGTGCTGTGTTTCATAAAACTGTTGATTCTGGCCACAAACACAGTCCTCTGAGCTTGATAGCTGTCAGGTGCAATTGGGATAACACCAGAAGTCCTCAGTTTATCCAAGACATCATGCTTTAGGAGTTGAAGTAACTCTTCTTCCGAAGAGAGGAGAAGTACTGCTCCAGCGTGGGTTTGAAAAACATCCACTGGAGCAACAGTTGAATTAGAGCAAATACATTTGAGAATGTCTTTCATGGACATTTGATTTCCATCAATGCGTAATCTTACACGAATCCTCGCCATGATGCCTGGGAAGGTGCATCTGGCAGAGGAGTTGCTTAACAAAAAGGTATCTTTCCTTAATGTTAGCCTAACATCCTATTTCAGCTGACTTATGAAGGTCAGCCCCTAAGATAGCCTACCCTCGAGTAGTGAGGGGAAAGGGCCCAAGGCAAAGATCGGCTGGATTTTAAAAAACCACACGGGCTACCAGATGGTCAAAATGCCTTGTGTTAACTCGCCAAAGCGAAGTTGCCGAAAAATAAGAAGATAGGACAGTCAGAAGGATAGCAATGTATGTAGTGTGTTAAGTGTGTGGGCCAGTGTTGATGTATGGGTGAGGGGAGGATGGGGAAGGATGGGGGGATGGGGATGAGAGGGGTGAACAAGCAAGCAAGTCACCGCCTTACCCTCTTGATGGGATGGGGCTCGAAGTGACTGCAAGCAAGTCTCCTCTCAGCTCTGGTGAAGAACTACTCAGGATAACCCAAGTAAATTCTCGAGCAACAGTGTTCAGAGTTGCTCAGCTGAAGAGCGGGAACGACGACGTCTTCTCTCCACGGTGTCTGGGCTGCAACTCGAATTTGTCTGTCCCAACTACTGGATCACAACGACAAGGCCCGGGATACACTAGAAGACAAAAAGAATGCAGATGTAATATACACAGACTGTGCAAAAGCCTTCGACAAGTGTGACCATGGCATAATAGCGCACAAAATGCATGCTAAAAGAATAACAGGAAAAAAAAAGTTGGTAGGTGGATCTAAAATTTCCCGACAAATAGAACACAAAGAGCAGTAGTCAACAGAGTAAAGTCTGAGGCGGCTACGGTGAAAAGCTCTGTTCCACAAGGCACAGTACTCACCCCCATCTTGTTCCTCATCCTCATATCAGACATAGACAAGGATGTCAGCCACAGCACCGTGTCTTCCTTTGCAGATGACACCCGAATCTGAACATTAAAATGGTATAAAATACCGACAGGTTGTTAGGTAAGACACATATGCAACAGTTAGGTATCTTTATTATGAAACGTTTCGCCTACACAGTAGGCTTCTTCAGTCAAGTACAGAAAAGTTGATAGAAGCAGAAGATACTTGAAGACGATGTAATCAGTCCATCACCCTTAAAGTTTTGAGGTGGTCAGTCCCTCAGTCTGGAGAAGAGCATTGTTCCATAGTATGAAACAATATTGTTTCCCTCAGTCTGGAGAAGAGCATTGTTCCATAGTATGAAACAATATTGTTTCATACTATGGAACAATGCTCTTCTCCAGACTGAGGGACTGACCACCTCAAAACTTTAAGGGTGATGGACTGATTACATCGTCTTCAAGTATCTTCTGCTTCTATCAACTTTTCTGTACTTGACTGAAGAAGCCTACTGTGTAGGCGAAACGTTTCATAATAAAGATACCTAACCCATACCCCCGGCCGGGATTGAACCCGCGGTCATAGAGTCTCAAAACTCCAGCCCGTCGCGCTAGCCACTAGACCAGCTAGCCACAATAAGATTCATCCAACTAGGTATATTTCTACACCATAGGAAAGTTAGCACAGGCACCTCTGTGACCACAAATGCAAGTTTTTACAGACGAATCTCCAGCTAGCGTGGCCGTGACGAACTCTAGCTCAAGTCCCTTCACTGCCGTCAACATGACTTAAGAAATCGTAATGACACGATTGCAAATAAACCATACCCCCGGCCGGGATTGAACCCGCGGTCATAGAGTCTCAAAACTCCAGCCCGTCGCGCTAGCCACTAGACCAGCTAGCCACAATAAAATTCATCCAACTAGGTATATTTCTACACCATAGGAAAGTTAGCACAGGCACCTCTGTGACCACAAATGCAAGTTTTTTACAGACGAATCTCCAGCTAGCGTGGCCGTGACGAACTCTAGCTCAAGTCCCTTCACTGCCGTCAACATGACTTAAGAAATCGTAATGACACGATTGCAAATAAACCATACCCCCGGCCGGGATTGAACCCGTGTCATTACGATTTCTTAAGTCATGTTGACGGCAGTGAAGGGACTTGAGCTAGAGTTCGTCACGGCCACGCTAGCTGGAGATTCGTCTGTAAAAACTTGCATCTGTGGTCACAGAGGTGCCTGTGCTAACTTTCCTATGGTGTAGAAATATACCTAGTTGGATGAATCTTATTGTGGCTAGCTGGTCTAGTGGCTAGCGCGACGGGCTGGAGTTTTGAGACTCTATGACCGCGGGTTCAATCCCGGCCGGGGGTATGGTTTATTTGCAATCGTGTCATTACGATTTCTTAAGTCATAAAGATACCTAACTGTTGCATATGTGTCTTACCTAACAACCTGTCGGTATTTTATACCATTTTAATGTTCAAATCCATTACTGCGGGTTCTCTCTTGGAGAGACATCCTCAAGACCTTATTAATATCCCCTTTATTAATACCTAAATCCCCTTTATTAATACCTAAATCCCCTTTATTAATACCTAAATCTCCTTTATTAATACCTAAATCTCCTTTATTAATACCTAAATCCCCTTTATTAATACCTAAATCTCCTTTATTAATACCTAAATCCCATTTATTAATACCTAAATCTCCTTTATTAATACCTAAATCCCCTTTATTAATACCTAAATCCCCTTTATTAATACCTAAATCCCCTTTATTAATACCTAAATCTCCTTTATTAATACCTAAATCCCCTTTATTAATACCTAAATCCCCTTTATTAATACCTAAATCCCCTTTATTAATACCTAAATCCCCTTTATTAATACCTATTAATAAAGGGTATTTATTAATACTTGCCTTCAGTTATACGAGGAAAGTTTGACTCCAGGTACTTATTCAAGGCCTTCACAAAAATAACAAAAAAGGCACAATACCGTGACTGGAACGATACACAAATAACCCACTTCTCTCTTTTATGTGCGGGTTATTTGTGTAACCTTCACAAAAATTTTCATAAGCCCTAATTTGACGTAATGTGGTGGCAGTAGAATTTTTTGCGAGTCACCTAGTGGCACAGTTTTCACGTTGTGATTTCCGAGTAAGAAGCTGGTTCTTGGTGTTTAGTTTTTGCTTATAGTGCTTGTTGTCTGCCCTACTATCCCAAAGACACAGAAAACCAGATAATTGGTGTATCCGCCTTGAAGACCTAATAGGAGAGCAATAACTTTTAAATCACCACAAATAAGAAAATTGTGATTCTGGTACTTGATTGTAGACATTAGTGTGTTCATGTGTGCGTAAGTTTCTGGCCAGTTGGCAGAGATGCAGCTGTGTTGCCACTGTAGAGAAGTACAACTGGCAGAGATGCAGCTGTGTTGCCACTGTAGAGAAGTACAACTGGCAGAGATGCAGCTGTGTTGCCACTGTAGAGAAATACAACTGGCAGAGATGCAGCTGTGTTGTCACTGTAGAGAAGTACAACTGGCAGAGATGCAGCTGTGTTGCCACTGTAGAGAAGTACAACTGGCAGAGATGCAGTTGTGTTGCCACTGTAGAGAAGTACAACTGGCAGAGATGCAGCTGTGTTGCCGCTGTAGAGAAGTACAACTGGCAGAGATGCAGCTGTGTTGCCACTGTAGAGAAGTACAACTGGCAGAGATGCAGCTGTGTTGCCTGCCACTGTAGAGAAGTACAACTGGCAGAGATGCAGCTGTGTTGCCTGCCACTGTAGAGAAGTACAACTGGCAGAGATGCAGCTGTGTTGCCACTGTAGAGAAGTACAACTGGCAGAGATGCAGCTGTGTTGCCTGCCACTGTAGAGAAGTACAACTGGCAGAGATGCAGCTGTGTTGCCACTGTAGAGAAGTACAACTGGCAGAGATGCAGCTGTGTTGCCACTGTAGAGAAGTACAACTGGCAGAGATGCAGCTGTGTGCCACTGTAGAGAAGTACAACTGGCAGAGATGCAGCTGTGTTGCCACTGTAGAGAAGTACAACTGGCAGAGATGCAGCTGTGTTGCCACTGTAGAGAAGTACAACTGGCAGAGATGCAGCTGTGTTGCCCCTGTAGAGAAGTACAACTGGCAGAGATGCAGCTGTGTTGCCGCTGTAGAGAAGTACAACTGGCAGAGATACAGCTGTGTGCCACTGTAGAGAAGTACAACTGGCAGAGATGCAGCTGTGTTGCCACTGTAGAGAAGTACAACTGCAGAGATGCAGATGTGTTGCCACTGTAGAGAAGTACAACTGGCAGAGATGCAGCTGTGTTGCCACTGTTGAGAAGTACAACTGGCAGAGATGCAGCTGTGTTGCCTGCCACTGTAGAGAAGTACAACTGGCAGAGATGCAGCTGTGTTGCCTGCCACTGTAGAGAAGTACAACTGGCAGAGATGCAGCTGTGTTGCCTGCCACTGTAGAGAAGTACAACTGGCAGAGATGCAGCTGTGTTGCCACTGTAGAGAAGTACAACTGGCAGAGAAGCAGCTGTGTGTCACTGTAGAGAAGTACAACTGGCAGAGATGCAGCTGTGTTGCCACTGTAGAGAAATACAACTGGCAGAGATGCAGCTGTGTTGCCACTGTAGAGAAATACAACTGGCAGAGATGCAGCTGTGTTGCCACTGTAGAGAAATACAACTGGCAGAGATGCAGCTGTGTTGCCACTGTAGAGAAGTACAACTGGCAGAGATGCAGCTGTGTTGCCACTGTAGAGAAGTACAACTGGCAGAGATGCAGCTGTGTTGCCACTGTAGAGAAATACAACTGGCAGAGATGCAGCTGTGTTGCCACTGTAGAGAAGTACAACTGGCAGAGATGCAGCTGTGTTGCCACTGTAGAGAAGTACAACTGGCAGAGATGCAGCTGTGTTGCCACTGTAGAGAAGTACAACTGGCAGAGATGCAGCTGTGTTGCCACTGTAGAGAAGTACAACTGGCAGAGATGCAGCTGTATTGCCTGCCACTGTAGAGAAGTACAACTGGCAGAGATGCAGCTGTGTTGCCACTGTAGAGAAGTACAACTGGCAGAGATGCAGCTGTGTTGCCACTGTAGAGAAGTACAACTGGCAGAGATGCAGCTGTGTTGCCACTGTAGAGAAGTACAACTGGCAGAGATGCAGCTGTGTGCCACTGTCGAGAAGTACAACTGGCAGAGATGCAGCTGTGTTGCCACTGTAGAGAAATACAACTGGCAGAGATGCAGCTGTGTTGCCACTGTAGAGAAATACAACTGGCAGAGATGCAGCTGTGTTGCCACTGTAGAGAAGTACAACTGGCAGAGATGCAGCTGTGTTGCCACTGTAGAGAAATACAACTGGCAGAGATGCAGCTGTGTTGCCACTGTAGAGAAGTACAACTGGCAGAGATGCAGCTGTGTTGCCACTGTAGAGAAGTACAACTGGCAGAGATGCAGCTGTGTTGCCACTGTAGAGAAATACAACTGGCAGAGATGCAGCTGTGTTGCCACTGTAGAGAAGTACAACTGGCAGAGATGCAGCTGTGTGCCACTGTAGAGAAGTACAACTGGAAGAGATGCAGCTGTGTTGCCACTGTAGAGAAGTACAACTGGCAGAGATGCAGCTGTGTTGCCGCTGTAGAGAAGTACAACTGGCAGAGATGCAGCTGTGTTGCCACTGTAGAGAAGTACAACTGGCATAGATGCAGCTGTGTTGCCACTGTAGAGAAGTACAACTGCTAGAGATGCAGCTGTGTGCCACTGTAGAGAAGTACAACTGGCAGAGATGCAGCTGTGTTGCCGCTGTAGAGAAGTACAACTGGCAGAGATGCAGCTGTGTTGCCACTGTAGAGAAGTACAACTGGCAGAGATGCAGCTGTGTTGCCACTGTAGAGAAGTACAACTGGCAGAGATGCAGCTGTATTGCCACTGTAGAGAAGTACAACTGGCAGAGATGCAGCTGTGTTGCCACTGTAGAGAAGTACAACTGGCAGAGATGCAGCTGTGTTGCCACTGTAGAGAAGTACAACTGGCAGAGATGCAGCTGTGTTGCATGCCACTGTAGAGAAGTACAACTGGCAGAGATGCAGCTGTGTTACCTGCCACTGTAGAGAAGTACAACTGGCAGAGATGCAGCTGTGTTGCCTGCCACTGTAGAGAAGTACAACTGGCAGAGATGCAGCTTTGTTGCCACTGTAGAGAAGTACAACTGGCAGAGATGCAGCTGTGTTGCCACTGTAGAGAAGTACAACTGGCAGAGATGCAGCTGTGTTGCCACTGTAGAGAAGTACAACTGGCAGAGATGCAGCTGTGTTGCCACTGTAGAGAAGTACAACTGGCAGAGATGCAGCTGTGTTGCCACTGTAGAGAAGTACAACTGGCAGAGATGCAGCTGTGTTGCCACTGTAGAGAAGTACAACTGGCAGAGATGCAGCTGTGTTGCCTGCCACTGTAGAGAAGTACAACTGGCAGAGATGCAGCTGTGTTGCCTGCCACTGTAGAGAAGTACAACTGGCAGAGATGCAGCTGTGTTGCCACTGTAGAGAAGTACAACTGGCAGAGATGCAGCTGTGTTGCCACTGTAGAGAAGTACAACTGGCAGAGAGGCAGCTGTGTTGCCACTGTAGAGAAGTACAACTGGCAGAGATGCAGCTGTGTTGCCACTGTAGAGAAGTACAACTGCTAGAGATGCAGCTGTGTTGCCACTGTAGAGAAGTACAACTGGCAGAGATGCAGCTGTGTTGCCACTGTAGAGAAGTACAACTGGCAGAGATGCAGCTGTGTTGCCACTGTAGAGAAGTACAACTGGCAGAGATGCAGCTGTGTTGCCACTGTAGAGAAGTACAACTGGCAGAGATGCAGCTGTGTTGCCACTGTAGAGAAGTACAACTGGCAGAGATGCAGCTGTGTTGCCTGCCACTGTAGAGAAGTACAACTGGCAAAGATGCAGCTGTGTTGCCTGCCACTGTAGAGAAGTACAACTGGCAGAGATGCAGCTGTGTTGCCACTGTAGGGAAGTACAACTGGCAGAGATGCAGCTGTGTTGCCTGCCACTGTAGAGAAGTACAACTGGCAGAGATGCAGCTGTGTTGCCTGCCACTGTAGAGAAGTACAACTGGCAGAGATGCAGCTGTGTTGCCACTGTAGAGAAGTACAACTGGCAGAGATGCAGCTGTGTTGCCACTGTAGAGAAGTACAACTGCTAGAGATGCAGCTGTGTTGCCACTGTAGAGAAGTACAACTGGCAAAGATGCAGCTGTGTTGCCACTGTAGAGAAGTACAACTGGCAGAGATGCAGCTGTGTTACCACTGTAGAGAAGTACAACTGGCAGAGATGCAGCTGTGTTGCCACTGTAGAGAAGTACAACTGGCAGAGATTCAGCTGTGTTGCCACTGTAGAGAAGTACAACTGCTAGAGATACAGCTGTGTTGCCACTGTAGAGAAGTACAACTGGCAGAGATGTAGCTGTGTTGCCACTGTAGAGAAGTACAACTGCTAGAGATGCAGCTGTGTTGCCACTGTAGAGAAGTACAACTGCTAGAGATGCAGCTGTGTTGCCACTGTAGAGAAATACAACTGGCAGAGATGCAGCTGTGTTGCCACTGTAGAGAAATACAACTGGCAGAGATGCAGCTGTGTTGCCACTGTAGAGAAATACAACTGGCAGAGATGCAGCTGTGTTGCCACTGTAGAGAAGTACAACTGGCAGAGATGCAGCTGTGTTGCCACTGTAGAGAAATACAACTGGCAGAGATGCAGCTGTGTTGCCACTGTAGAGAAATACAACTGGCAGAGATGCAGCTGTGTTGCCACTGTAGAGAAGTACAACTGGCAGAGATGCAGCTGTGTTGCCTGCCACTGTAGAGAAGTACAACTGGCAGAGATGCAGCTGTGTTGTCACTGTAGAGAAGTACAACTGGCAGAGATGCAGCTGTGTTGCCTGCCACTGTAGAGAAGTACAACTGGAAGAGATGCAGCTGTGTTGCCTGCCACTGTAGAGAAGTACAACTGGCAGAGATGCAGCTGTGTTGCCACTGTAGAGAAGTACAACTGGCAGAGATGCAGCTGTGTGCCACTGTAGAGAAGTACAACTGGCAGAGATGCAGCTGTGTTGTCACTGTAGAGAAGTACAACTGGCAGAGATGCAGCTGTGTTGCCACTGTAGAGAAGTACAACTGGCAGAGATGCAGTTGTGTTGCCACTGTAGAGAAGTACAACTGGCAGAGATGCAGTTGTGTTGCCACTGTAGAGAAGTACAACTGGCAGAGATGCAGTTGTGTTGCCATTGTAGAGAAGTACAACTGGCAGAGATGCATCTGTGTGCCACTGTAGAGAAGTACAACTGGCAGAGATGCAGCTGTATTGCCACTGTAGAGAAGTACAACTGGCAGAGATGCAGCTGTGTTGCCTGCCACTGTAGAGAAGTACAACTGGCAGAGATGCAGCTGTGTTGCCATTGTAGAGAAGTACAACTGGCAGAGATGCAGCTGTGTTGTCACTGTAGAGAAGTACAACTGGCAGAGATGCAGCTGTGTTGCCTGCCACTGTAGAGAAGTACAACTGGCAGAGATGCAGTTGTGTTGCCACTGTAGAGAAGTACAACTGGCAGAGATGCAGCTGTGTTGTCACTGTAGAGAAGTACAACTGGCAGAGATGCAGCTGTGTTGCCACTGTAGAGAAGTACAACTGGCAGAGATGCAGCTGTGTTGCCTGCCACTGTAGAGAAGTACAACTGGCAGAGATGCAGCTGTGTTGCCACTGTAGAGAAGTACAACTGGCAGAGATGCAGCTGTGTTGTCACTGTAGAGAAGTACAACTGGCAGAGATGCAGCTGTGTTGCCACTGTAGAGAAGTACAACTGGCAGAGATGCAGCTGTGTTGCCACTGTAGAGAAGTACAACTGGCAGAGATGCAGCTGTGTTGCCACTGTAGAGAAGTACAACTGGCAGAGATGCAGCTGTGTTGCCGCTGTAGAGAAGTACAACTGGCAGAGATGCAGCTGTGTTGCCACTGTAGAGAAGTACAACTGGCAGAGATGCAGCTGTGTTGCCTGCCACTGTAGAGAAGTACAACTGGCAGAGATGCAGCTGTGTTGCCTGTCACTGTAGAGAAGTACAACTGGCAGAGATGCAGCTGTGTTGCCTGTCACTGTAGAGAAGTACAACTGGCAGAGATGCAGCTGTGTTGCCTGCCACTGTAGAGAAGTACAACTGGCAGAGATGCAGCTGTGTTGCCACTGTAGAGAAGTACAACTGGCAGAGATGCAGCTGTGTTGCCGCTGTAGAGAAGTACAACTGGCAGAGATGCAGCTGTGTTGCCACTGTAGAGAAGTACAACTGGCAGAGATGCAGCTGTGTTGCCACTGTAGAGAAATACAACTGGCAGAGATGCAGCTGTGTTGCCACTGTAGAGAAGTACAACTGGCAGAGATGCAGCTGTGTTGCCACTGTAGAGAAGTACAACTGGCAGAGATGCAGCTGTGTTGCCACTGTAGAGAAGTACAACTGGCAGAGATGCAGCTGTGTTGCCACTGTAGAGAAGTACAACTGGCAGAGATGCAGCTGTGTTGCCACTGTAGAGAAGTACAACTGGCAGAGATGCAGCTGTGTTGCCACTGTAGAGAAGTACAACTGGCAGAGATGCAGCTGTGTTGCCTGCCACTGTAGAGAAGTACAACTGGCAGAGATGCAGCTGTGTTGCCACTGTAGAGAAGTACAACTGGCAGAGATGCAGCTGTGTTGCCACTGTAGAGAAGTACAACTGGCAGAGATGCAGCTGTGTTGCCGCTGTAGAGAAGTACAACTGGCAGAGATGCAGCTGTGTTGCCACTGTAGAGAAGTACAACTGGCAGAGATGCAGCTGTGTTGCCTGCCACTGTAGAGAAGTACAACCTTTAAATTTCTTGTAGAAGAATCAATGAAGAGTCAGATTCAAAATTCAAATTCAAATTCATTTATTTCTTTGCAAGTAGTACACTGAGATTATATTTTTATAATAATAGGTTGCAGTGCAAAGAGAGCCTCTATTATGCCTTGGCATTATGGGCTGTCTTAATTCAATGGCTTACTGGCTACTGATCACTAAAGAAATTATCATAGTTGTACAGTAGTTCTATTAATTATAAGTGAATCTAATTTATACCAACCAAAATGCTTTTGTGATGAATGGTTTGAAAAACCGACAAGTTGAATATTGAGACACTTATGCAGCATATGGGAATCTTTATTCAGGAAACGTTTCGCCACACAGTGGCTTCATCAGTCCAAAACAAAGAGGAAGGCGTAAGGAGAGGAGGAGAATGAGGTGATCAGTCCCTCAGCCTGGAGTCGATGTGTTCAGTCCATCAATCTTGTAGAATGATTGATGGACTGAACACATCGACTGAACAAGATTGATGGACTGAACACATCGACTCCAGGCTGAGGGACTGATTACCTCATTGTCCTCCTCTCCTTACGCCTTCCTCTTTGTATTGGACTGATGAAGCCACTGTGTGGCGAAACGTTTCCTGAATAAAGATTCCCATATGCTGCATAAGTGTCTCAATCTTCAAAATGCTTTTTATGAAACATAATTCAGGAGTAGTTTACAGTAGTTTACAGTATGAGTTAGTTTAATATCTTTATTATACACCACACACCCATCCTGTGGGCGGTAGTCAAAAGTTTACAGTTTACAGTATGAGACTGTTACAATTTGGTGAAGGGTAATACTGGTTTTGGTAGGTATGTATACTTCTATGTGGTAGTTTGTCAATAGATGAGCTTGTTTGTCTTGTCATGAAGTTTTAAGATTTAGGTAATTGGTAGATTTATTGGTAGTGTTAGATAATCTAGGGTGATTAGGTGGCTTTTGAGAAGAGTCTTAAATTGATTTTCAGACTGAGTTACTCTGGTATTTTCTGGTAATGAATTCCAAATTTTGGGGTCCTTTATGTTTACCTGGAACTTACCTGGAGAGAGTCACAGACCGGGGGCCCGGTCCGTGACCAGGCCTCCTGGTGGATCAGAGCCTGATCAACCAGGCTGTTACTGCTGGCTGCACGCAATCCAACGTACAAGCCACAGCCCGGCTGGTCAGGAACCGACTTTAGGTGCTTGTCCAGTGCCAGCTTGAAGGCTGCCAGGGGTCTGTTGGTAATCCCCCTTATGTATGCTGGGAGGCAGTTGAACAGTCTCGGGCCCCTGGCACTTATTGTATGGTCTCTTAACGTGCTAGTGACACCCCTGCTTTTCATTGGGGTGATGGTGCATCGTCTGCCAAGTCTTTTACTTTCGTTGTTTACCTGGAGTTTACCTGGAGAGAGTTTCGGGGGTCAACGCCCCCGCGGCCCGGTCTGTGACCAGGCCTCCTGGTGGATCAGCGCCTGATCAACCAGGCTATTGCTGCTGGCTGCACGCAAACCAACGTACGAGCCACAGCCCGGCTGATCAGGAACTGACTTTAGGTGCTTGTCCAGTGCCAGCTTGAAGACTGCCAGGGGTCTGTTGGTAATCCCCCTTATGTGTGCTGGGAGGCAGTTGAACAGTCTCGGGCCCCTGACACTTATTGTATGGTCTCTTAACGTGCTAGTGACACCCCTGCTTTTCATTGGGGGGATAGTGCATCGTCTGCCAAGTCTTTTGCTTTCGTAGTGAGTGATTTTCGTGTGCAAGTTCGGTACTAGTCCCTCTAGGATTTTCCAGGTGTATATAATCATGTATCTCTCCCTCCTGCGTTCCAGGGAATACAGGTTTAGAAACCTCAAGCGCTCCCAGTAATTGAGGTGTTTTATCTCCGTTATGCGCGCCGTGAAAGTTCTCTGTACATTTTCTAGGTCGGCAATTTCACCTGCCTTGAAAGGTGCTGTTAGAGTGCAGCAATATTCCAGCCTAGATAGAACAAGTGACCTGAAGAGTGTCATCATGGGCTTGGCCTCCCTAGTTTTGAAGGTTCTCATTATCCATCCTGTCATTTTTCTAGCAGATGCGATTGATACAATGTTATGGTCTTTGAAGGTGAGATCCTCCGACATAATCACTCCCAGGTCTTTGACGTTGGTGTTTCGCTCTATTTTGTGGCCAGAATTTGTTTTGTACTCTGATGAAGATTTAATTTCCTCATGTTTACCATATCTGAGTAATTGAAATTTCTCATCGTTGAACTTCATATTGTTTTCTGCAGCCCACTGAAAGATTTGGTTGATGTCCGCCTGGAGCCTTGCAGTGTCTGCAATGGAAGACACTGTCATGCAGATTCGGGTGTCATCTGCAAAGGAAGACACGGTGCTGTGGCTGACATCCTTGTCTATGTCGGATATGAGGATGAGGAACAAGATGGGAGCGAGTACTGTGCCTTGTGGAACAGAGCTTTTCACCGTAGCTGCCTCGGACTTTACTCTGTTGACGACTACTCTCTGTGTTCTGTTAGTGAGGAAATTATAGATCCATCGACCGACTTTTCCTGTTATTCCTTTAGCGCGCATTTTGTGCGCTATTACGCCATGGTCACACTTGTCGAAGGCTTTTGCAAAGTCTGTATATATTACATCTGCATTCTTTTTGTCTTCTAGTGCATTTAGGACCTTGTCGTAGTGATCCAGTAGTTGAGACAGACAGGAGCGACCTGTTCTAAACCCATGTTGCCCTGGGTTGTGTAACTGATGGGTTTCTAGATGGGTGGTGATCTTGCTTCTTAGGACCCTTTCAAAGATTTTTATGATATGGGATGTTAGTGCTATTGGTCTGTAGTTCTTTGCTGTTGCTTTACTGCCCCCTTTGTGGAGTGGGGCTATGTCTGTTGTTTTTAGTAACTGAGGGACGACCCCCGTGTCCATGCTCCCTCTCCATAGGATGGAAAAGGCTCGTGATAGGGGCTTCTTGCAGTTCTTGATGAACACAGAGTTCCATGAGTCTGGCCCTGGGGCAGAGTGCATGGGCATGTCATTTATCGCCTGTTCGAAGTCATTTGGCGTCAGGATAACATCGGATAGGCTTGTGTTAATCAAATTTTGTGGCTCTCTCATAAAAAATTCATTTTGATCTTCGACTCTCAGTCTGGTTAGCGGCTTGCTAAAAACTGAGTCATATTGGGACTTGAGTAGCTTACTCATTTCCTTACTGTCATCTGTGTAGGACCCATCTTGTTTAAGTAGGGGCCCAATACTGGACGTTGTTCTCGATTTTGATTTGGCATAGGAGAAGAAATACTTTGGGTTTCTTTCGATTTCATTTATGGCTTTTAGTTCTTCCCGCGATTCCTGACTCCTAAAGGATTCTTTTAGCTTAAGTTCGATGCTTGCTATTTCTCTGACCAGTGTCTCCCTGCGCATTTCAGATATATTGACCTCTTTTAGCCGCTCTGTTATTCTTTTCCGTCGCCTGTAAAGGGAGCGCCTGTCTCTTTCTATTTTACATCTACTCCTCCTTTTTCTTAGAGGAATAAGCCTTGTGCATACATCGAGTGCCACCGAGTTAATCTGTTCTAGGCATAAGTTTGGGTCTGTGTTGCTTAGTATATCTTCCCAGCTTATATCGGTTAGGACTTGGTTTACTTGGTCCCACTTTATGTTTTTGTTATTGAAGTTGAATTTGGTGAATGCTCCCTCGTGACTAGTCTCATTTTGTCGGTCTGGGGCTCCACGCATACATGTCTGAACCTCAATTATGTTGTGATCTGAGTATATCGTTTTTGATATGGTGACATTTCTTATCAGATCATCATTGTTAGTGAAGATGAGGTCTAGTGTATTCTCCAGTCTAGTAGGCTCTATTATTTGCTGGTTTAAATTGAATTTTGTGCAGAGATTTAAAAGCTCGTGTGAGTGTGAGTTTTCATCAGAGCTGCCTCCTGGTGTTATTACTGCAACAATATTATTTGCTATATTCCTCCATTTTAGGTGCCTTAAGTTGAAATCCCCCAGGAGCAAGATGTTGGGTGCAGGAGCTGGAAGATTTTCCAGACAGTGGTCAATTTTTAACAGCTGTTCCTGGAATTGCTGGGATGTTGCATCCGGAGGCTTGTAGACTACCACAATGACTAGGTTTTGGTTCTCGACCTTTACAGCTAAAACTTCCACTACGTCATTTGAGGCATTAAGCAGTTCTGTGCAAACAAGTGACTCTGCAATGTACAGGCCAACCCCCCCCTTTTGCCTGTTCACTCTGTCACATCTGTATAGGTTGTAACCTGGGATCTATATTTCGTTGTCCAAGTGATCCTTTATGTGGGTCTCAGTGAAAGCCGCGAACATTGCCTTTGCCTCTGCAAGCAGTCCACGGATGAAAGGTATTTTGTTGTTTGTTGCTGGCTTTAGACCCTGTATATTTGCAAAGAAGAATGTTATCGGACTGGTGGTATTGTTGGTACTGGGGGGGGATTTTTTTTCCGGCATTAGTATCTGTATCTGTTGGTTTGGAGTGGAGGCCATCGACTGTGGTTCCACTCCAGGAATGACTGGATTTGGTGTACGATTTCTGCCATTTCCTGCCAGTTTTTTTTCCTTCCTGGCACTAAAAAACCTCTCCCTCTTGAGTGGCTGTGGCTACCCAGGTTTTCCCATGGCCTGGATGTTTTGTATCTTTTTGTCCCCTTTAGATGGTATGCCTGGCAATTTAAGTTATAGCACAGTCTTTCCTGTACTGAAGAGGTACACATTTCAGGGTGAAAAAGCTTACAGGAAGGGAGTTTGCATTTTCCTGTTGTCATATGGGCATGGCATTTTCTAGGGTGGTCATAGTTGCATGTCCCATCTGTTTTTCCAGATTTCCCATGCCAGCAGATACCAAGTGCATAGTATGTGCACAGGCTTGGTTTCCGTTTGCCTTGGGTTTCTGTGACTGTATTCCCTGTTGGTGCATGTTTCCCTGTCTTATTCCTATCCTCCCTAGCACCAACAATGGAGCTCCCACCAGTTGTTTTTGGTAATTTATCCTCACTATTGCTATTGGAGTCCTCTTGTTTGCTATTTCCTGCGGTATTTCTAGTTTGCAATATTGGTTTTATCTTATCTTTGACTACACTTGTTTCCCTACTATGGCTCCTGTCCCCTATGAGGTCATTTATATGTATTCCTTCCTGCGTATAATTCCCGACTACCTGGACAAAATCTCCAGCTTCACCATTACTGTCTCCCAGGACAGTATCTCCAGCTTCACCATTTCTGTCTCCCAGGACAGCACCTCCAGCTTCACCATTACTGTCTCCCAGGACAGCACTATCAGCCCCACATTTACTGACTACCAGGACATCACCTCCAGCCTTACAGTTTGTGACTACATGGCCAGTATCAAGGGCAGTACCATTCAGCCCAGACTTTTTATGTTCCCATCTGTTGTAGAAAGCTTCCAGGTTTTCTATGAAAGCAGCTTTGATGTTATCCTCTTTTAATACCCTTGTGATTTTAGTCCACAGATTTTCCTCATTTGGGCATACCCAAAAACACTTCTCTGTTTTAATACTGCTTGTAGCTAGTTCTGGGATATCTGCACAAGGAGCGTGACACCAATTTCCACAAAAATGACAATTTATCCATGTGGAAGCCCGTTTGTTTGACTGACCACAGACTACACACAGCTTCATAATGATTTGAATGGTTGATTTACTGCAATTCTACTAGCAACCTCTTGAATATTATATTAATAACCTTAAATGAAGCTCTAGCTATTTGTATTTCTGTTTCTAACTCTTTTTGTATATTGGACAGCTTACCGTCACGTTCCTGATTTTTAATGTTTGTGTTTATAAGGGCGCCTACAAACCCATCCGTTTACAGTCTGCTTTATTGTCCAACGAAACTGTTTGAAACCAGTCCCGGGTTCGGACCAGTCAAGGGTTCGGACCAGTCAAGGGTTCGGACCAGTCGATCTGCTCTGATCAGTGGGTCACTTATTTAAAACATACTGGTCGGTGATTTGAGCTAACACATGAAGGATCTACTGGAAATTATCTACCCGAGTAATATGTGATTTGACTGATACAAAAGTATAACTTGCGTGTTGAAGAGCTGGTGATATCTGGCAGCTCCTACAATGACGTACGGTCGACCTCTTTGTTTATCAATCGCTGTATCTGGCTTTTCTATTTTTGTTTTTCCGTCTCCACCACAATAAATGCTATATTATCACTATAGTTGACTGGTGCAAATTTTGGAGGAAGGACGCTTTTTCTGTAGTAATAATTGCTTCTCGTTGTGTATATTGCGACCGCTGGTAACTACAGGTTATATGAAATTCACAGTAACGTCTCGTATTTCAAGAAAAAGAAACTAATGAGTGGTTTTCGTGTGCAAGTTCGGTCCTAGTCCCTCTAGGATTTTCCAGGTGCATATAATCATGTATCTCTCCTGCCTGCATTCCAGGGAATACAGGTTCAGGAACCTCAAGCGCTCCCAGTAATTGAGGTGTTTTATCTCCGTTATGCGTGTCGTGAAGGTTCTCTGTACATTTTCTAGGTCAGCAATTTCACCTGCCTTGAAAGGTGCTGTTAGTGTGCAGCAATATTCCAGCCTAGATAGAACAAGCGACCTGAAGAGTGTCATCATGGGCTTGGAATCCCTAGTTTTGAAGGTTCTCATTATCCATCCTGTCATTTTTCTAGCAGATGCGATTGATACAATTTTATGGTCCTTGAAGGTGAGATCAGGATAATATCAGATAGGCTTGTGTTAACCAAATTCTGTGGCTCTCTCATAAAAAAATAATTTTGATCTTCGACTCTCATTCTGGTTAACGGCTTGCTAAAAACTGAGTCATATTGGGACTTGAGTAGCTCACTCATTTCCTTGCTGTCATCTGTGTAGGACCCATCTTGTTTAAGTAGTGGCCCAATACTGGATGTTGTTTTCGACTTTGATTTGGCATAAGCAAAGAAATACTTTGGGTTTCTTTCGATTTCATTTATGGCTTTTAGTTCTTCCCGCGATTCCTGACTCTTATAAGATTCCTTTAGCGTAAGTTCGATGTTTGCTATTTCTATGACCAGTGAATCCCTACGCATTTCAGATATATTGGCCTCTTTTAGCCGCTCTGTTATTCTTTTCCGTCGCCTGTAAAGGGAGCGCCTATCTCTTTCTATTTTACATCTACTCCTCATTTTTCTTAAAGGAATATGCCTTGAGCATACATTGAGTGCCACCGAGTTAATCTGTTCTAGGCATAAGTTGCGGTCTGTGTTGCTTAGTCTATCTTCCCAGCTTATATCGTTTAGGACTTGATTTACTTGGTCCCACTTTATGTTCTTGTTATTGAAGTTGAATTTGGTGAATGCTCCCTCGTGACTAATCTCATTATGTCGGTCTGGGGCTCCACGCATACATGTCTGAACCTCGATTATGTTGTGATCTGAGTATATTGTTTTTGATATGGTGACATTTCGTATCAGATCATCATTGTTAGTGTAGATGAGGTCTAGTGTATTCTCCAGTCTAGTAGGCTCTATTATTTGCTGGTTTAAGTTGAATTTTGTGCAGAGATTTAAAAGCTCGTGTGTGTGTGTGAGTTTTCATCAGAGCTGCCTCCTGGTGTTATCACTGCAACAACATTATTTGCTATATTCCTCCATTTTAGGTGCCTTAAGTTGAAATCCCCCAGGAGCAAGATGTTGGGGGCAGGAGCTGGCAGACTTTGCAGACAGTGGTCAATTTTTTTAACAGCTGTTCCTGGATTTGCTGGGACGTTGCATCCGGAGGTTTGTAGACTACCAAAATGACTAGGTTTTGGTTCTCGATCTTTACTGCTAAAACTTCCACTACATCATTTGAGGCATTAAGCAGTTCTGTGCAAACAAGTGACTGCGATGTACAGGCCAACCCCCCCCCCCCTTTTTTTTTTTTGCCTGTTCACTCTGTCGCATCTGTATAGGTTGTAACCTGGGATCCATATTTCGTTGTCCAAGTGATCCTTTATGTGGGTCTCTGTGAAAGCCGCAAACATTGCATTTGCCTTTGCAAGCAGTCCACGGATGAAAGGTATTTTGTTGTTCGTTGCTGGCTTTAGATCCTGTATATTTGCAAAGAAGAATGCCATCGGACTGGTGGTATTGTTGGTACTGGAGGGGGGACTTTTTTTTCGCATTAGTATCTGTATCTGTTGGTTTGGAGTGGAGGCCATCGACTGTGGTTGCACTCCAGGAATGACTGGATTCGGTGTACGATTTCCGCCATTTCCTGCCAGTTTTTTTTCCTTCCTGGCACTAAAAAACCTTTCCCCCTTGAGTGGCTGTGGCTACCCAGGTTTTCCCATGGCCTGGATGTTTTGTATCTTTTTGTCCCCTTTAGATGGTGTGTCTGGCAATTTAAGTTATAGCACAGTCTCTCCTGTACTGAAGAGGGACACATTTCAGGGTGAAAAAGCTTACAGGAAGGGAGTTTGCATTTTCCTGTTGTCATATGGGCACGGCATTTTGTGAGTGGTGTGCGTGTCTATAAGGATTCAGACACTGAACCTTTGTGATATGTTCTTGGTGTTTAGGATGTTTAATGCTGTAATACTTTATAGTTATGTGTGTTGCGTATAGTTGAAGGATGTGTTTTTTCTTTTATTCGACAATGTTTTGTATGGTATACCTGGTGTATCGGGGTATAATAATGCTGTCTTTTATGTGTAATGGTGTGGGTACATTCATGTACTATCTATGTGGTGTGTGTTGTTTTGTGGGCCTTGAGCTGTGTTCTGTCTTCAGTACTCCTTTAAAAAAAAATTGTGGTAAGTGCAAGTGCTTGATACTTGTTCTGTGTGTGTAAAGTTATACTTGAATGCGTGTATGACGGGAGATAGTTGATGTCTGTTTAATTATACTGGCGTGTCATGTATTTGCATGGTGATGACAGTTGTACATTATGTTGCTATTACAATATTACAAATTTGGCAATGAAGCTTCTAGGGGAAGCTAAACTAATAGGACTATAGTATAATTAATAAACTCGCCCATTACCAAACCTGCAATATGCAATATAGTCTGGAATACAAAACACATACAATACTTTTTAATCTTTACTAGTAAAATTATTGTTTAACATAAAAGAGTACAGTCTTTGATTTGCAAAGAAACATAAAATAAGAATATATTTTTTTTTGGTATTATTATCACATTACAATAACAATTAGTCATGACCCTACCTATCTCGTGTCACTTGACACTACATTTCCCTAAGTGTCATGACATTCCTACTACTCCGTGTCACAAGACACCCTTGTCTCTGTGTTACGACACTCCTCTCCGTGTCACAAGACACCCTTTTCTCTGTGCCACACGACAAGCCTTCTCTCCGTATCACTTAACACCCTGTTCTCTGTACCATAACACGCTTTCTGTGTCACTCGACACCCTGTTCCCTGTGTCATGATACTCATTCTCTGTGTCACAAGACACCACCTTTTGTACAGGGTTACATGACACCTTATTAATAACAAATGATTTGTGTTACACCCTTCTCCTGGAGTTTACCTGGAGAGGGTTTCGGGGGTCAACGCCCCCGCGGCCCGGTCTGAGACCAGGCCTCATGGTGGATCAGGGTCAGATCAACCAGGTTCCATGTTCCATGTTGACTAGGACACCCACGCCATAGGCCTATATTCCACGAGACTGCTAATGCGTGCCCACCCGGCGCATGCACAGAGCTTCTTTGTTGGTTCTCCACTTTCAAATATACCACAGACCAACAGTAATGCGTTAATCATGTACATTTACATTATAAAAAATTATACAATATAATTTTGGAAAAATATTTTCCACGATAGCTATATGTTTAGGTGAGGCCGGTAAAGAATTGAGAGAGTGCATTAATCAGTGTGGAAAATACTGTATATATTTTCCGGAAATACGGTAATTTATAGGTAAATAGATGCCCTATGTTGTATTTTTAAAAGAAGTATGTTATCGAAAATGGGAAACCTGCGGCTGGGCAGGTCAGTCGCCATTCCTGTTTGAATTGAACAGAACGTTAGTGTAATGGGAAGAATTTTTCGTGCTCTAGAGGTTAAAATTGGGTTGACACCTCTCAAATAGGAGGCGAAATTGTTGGATGTGCATTCCTGCATAGCTTGAGTATCAGGCGACAGGACAGGACAACTCCAGGAACCTCAGATAAGCTGTCTAATTTATATTTAAATTCTGGCCAGTAAATTTTTCATAAATGTAGGCAAAAGGGGGAATCCTGTACATGACACATTAATCTCCAGTCAAATTGGTGAGTGATATTAAGATATATTTTCCTTCTGTTATATAATTGTATATATAATTGTTATATAATTGTATATATATACTGAGAAATTTTTTCCCAGTAAAAGTAGGCCTTAGACAAGGATGTGTGATGTCACCGTGGTTGTTTAATATATTTATAGATGGGGTTGTAAGAGAAGTAAATGCGAGGGTCTTGGCAAGAGGCGTGGAGTTAAAAGATAAAGAATCACACACAAAGTGGGAGTTGTCACAGCTGCTCTTTGCTGATGACACTGTGCTCTTGGGAGATTCTGAAGAGAAGTTGCAGAGATTGGTGGATGAATTTGGTAGGGTGTGCAAAAGAAGAAAATTAAAGGTGAATACAGGAAAGAGTAAGGTTATGAGGATAACAAAAAGATTAGGTGATGAAAGATTGAATATCAGATTGGAGGGAGAGAGTATGGAGGAGGTGAACGTATTCAGATATTTGGGAGTGGACGTGTCAGCGGATGGGTCTATGAAAGATGAGGTGAATCATAGAATTGATGAGGGAAAAAGAGTGAGTGGTGCACTTAGGAGTCTGTGGAGACAAAGAACTTTGTCCTTGGAGGCAAAGAGGGGAATGTATGAGAGTATAGTTTTACCAACGCTCTTATATGGGTGTGAAGCGTGGGTGATGAATGTTGCAGCGAGGAGAAGGCTGGAGGCAGTGGAGATGTCATGTCTGAGGGCAATGTGTGGTGTGAATATAATGCAGAGAATTCGTAGTTTGGAAGTTAGGAGGAGGTGCGGGATTACCAAAACTGTTGTCCAGAGGGCTGAGGAAGGGTTGTTGAGGTGGTTCGGACATGTAGAGAGAATGGAGCGAAACAGAATGACTTCAAGAGTGTATCAGTCTGTAGTGGAAGGAAGGCGGGGTAGGGGTCGGCCTAGGAAGGGTTGGAGGGAGGGGGTAAAAGAGGTTTTGTGTGCGAGGGGCTTGGACTTCCAGCAGGCATGCGTGAGCGTGTTTGATAGGAGTGAATGGAGACAAATGGTTTTTAATACTTGACGTGCTGTTGGAGTGTGAGCAAAGTAACATTTATGAAGGGATTCAGGGAAACCGGCAGGCCGGACTTGAGTCCTGGAGATGGGAAGTACAGTGCCTGCACTCTGAAGGAGGGGTGTTAATGTTGCAGTTTAAAAACTGTAGTGTAAAGCACCCTTCTGGCAAGACAGTGATGGAGTGAATGATGGTGAAAGTTTTTCTTTTTCGGGCCACCCTGCCTTGGTGGGAATCGGCCGGTGTGATAATAAAAAATAAAAAAAAAAATATATAAAACCATTTATTATTTTTAATATACAGTCCACAAATTTATATATTTACCAGTATTCCTGGTGTATGTATATTTCATTTATAATTAATAGGTCCAGAACAACTTGTGGATATGACAGTGGTAGGTATCGAAGGGGGACATTTTTTGTGACCTAGGTGTCCCAAATTCCTACTAGTCTATGTAACTCTGATAAATAATAATTATCTTTGTTATCATTTACTGTTATGTACATAATGAGTTACATTCAGATAGATGCAATTTTCCACAATCAGAATATTAAATAGCATGGGACTGAGAACTCCTCCCTGCGGTGTACCTAGAGACATAAGAGAAATACCTAGAGAAATACCTAGAGAAATAAGTCACTCTGTCTGACTTTTTTGGGTTATCCTAGGTTCTCTACACATATGCTGCTATGTATGATAATTCTATGTAACTGTATTTGTGTATACCTGAATAAACTTACTTACTTACTTACTTACTTAGACTCGCTTCTAAAGCCTTGGTAGTGGATAGAGGATACTCTATTTGACAGGTATCCTATTATCCAGCAAAGTAGGCTACCACCAATATTCATTTTGGCTAGTTCATGTAGTATAACGGTTCTGTTCGCGATATCAAATGCAGATTTTAGATCAAGAAATGTGGTAAAACTAGTAGAGGTGTGTGCAGTGAGAAAGGTGGAAATACAGTTCTGCACAATTTTACCTTTTGAGTTATTTGACGGCGCTCTAGGTCTCTGATACTTGTAATTTTGGGATAGTAGGGAGCACTCTGTGTCAGCAATCAATTTTTCATAGGCTTCATTTCTTATTCTCAGCATATTATTTTTCTGTAAGATATTGTGAATGGTGTCCAGTCATTGAGGGGAAACTTTCCTTACTTTTGGCTTTATTGGTTTTGGGGGGGATTGTCGTAGGTAATTGACACAGTGTATGATCATTGTATTTATGTGTACTTTTAAGTTTAATATCTTTATTATGCAGCCCATACCCATCCTGTGGACGGTAGTCAAAAGATTACAGAGGTACATAATAGGTCCAGGAACTGGACCCCAAAGGACCCCAATGGAAATAAGTCACTGTCTGACTTTTTTGGGCTATCCTAGATTCTCTACACATATGCTGCTATGTATGATAATTCTATGTAACTGTATTTGTGTATACCTGAATAAACTTACTTACTTACTTACTTACCTGTACCCAAATAAACTTAACTACAAGACTGAAGAATGTGTGAACTCTGGTGACCCTTAATAACAACAACAACATCTGGTGGTCGGCCATGTGATGGAACAACTTAACAACAAGTTAGTAAGTCACTTTGACTTTTTTTGGGTTATCCTGGATAATCTACACATAAGCTGCTATGAATGATAATTTATGTAATTGTATTTGTGTACCTGTACGTGAATAAACTTATTTATAGAGTAAGTAAGGGATAAAGTAAGGTACAGATATACATAAATAGTTACACAAATTATTATATATTGTAATGTGTGTAAATTACCATTGGCCCGTGGTCTGGTAGGCAACGTTCACGCTTCTTACGTTCAGTGTCTATGGTTCAATCCCCGGCAAGAGTGGAAACACTGGGCTTGTTTCCTTATACATATTGTCCATGTTCACCTAGCAAGCAAGTAGGTACCTGGGTGTTAGTCAACTGGTGTGGGTGGCATCCTGGGGAACAAGATTGAGGACCACAGTGGAAATAAGATGGACAGTCGCTCGATGATGCACTGACTTTCTTGGGTTATCTTCGGTAGCTAACCCTCCGGGGTTAAAAATCCCAACAAAATATCGTCTCTTAACACCAAAAAAGTCGTTTTTTTTATTTCCATTAGTAACTAAGAAAGTAATAATTTATATTTCTACAAGCGCTCAATGACTTTTATGGGTTCAGTGGTTAGTTTTGATTATAATAATATACTTCTACAAGTTTTAGGTAGTAGGTTGGTAGACAGCAACCACCCAGGGAGGTACTACCATCCTGTAATTGTTTAACATAATGGTAGGATTGCTGGTGTCCTTTTTTCTGTCTCATAAACATGCAAAATTTCAGGTATGTCTTGCTACTTCTACTTACACTTAGGTTACACTACACATACATGTACAAACATATACATACACACCCATCTGGGTTTTCTTCTATTTTCTTTCTAGTTCTTATTCTTGTTTATTTCCTCTTATCTCCATGGGGAAGTGGAACAGAATTCTTCCTCCGTAAGCCATGCGTGTTGTAAGAGGCAACTAAAATGCCGGGAGCAAGGGGCTAGTAACCCTTTCTGTATAAATTACTAAATTTAAAAAGAGAAACTTTTGTTTTTCTTTTTGGGTCACCCCGCCTCGGTGAGATACGGCCGGTTTGTTGAAAAAAAAAATTCTACAAGTACATCATACAGCTTATACAGACGTAGGTGACATCAGTGACATAGCATATAGAAACCCCCTCGTCATGCAGAGTATTGCAGGTAAATTAGGTTAATTTTGTCCCAGGATGCGACTCACACCAGTCGACTAACAACCTGGTATATATTTTAATGCCAGGTGAACATGGACAACAGGTGTTTACCTGGAGTTTACCTGGAGAAAGTTCCGGGGGTCAACGCCCCCACGGCCCGGTCTGTGACCAGGCCTCCTGGTGGATCAGAGCCTGATCAACCAGGCTGTTGCTGCTGGCTGCACGCAAACCAACGTACGAGCCACAGCCCGGCTGATCCGGAACTGACTTTAGGTGCTTGTCCAGTGCCAGCTTGAAGACTGCCAGGGGTCTGTTGGTAATCCCCCTTATGTGTGCTGGGAGGCAGTTGAACAGTCTCGGGCCCCTGACACTTATTGTATGGTCTCTTAACGTGCTAGTGACACCCCTGTGAAGAAACATGCCCAATGTTTCTACCCTTGCTAGAGATCGAACCCCAGACCTCAGTGTGTGAGCTGAGTGTGCTAGAAACTGAGCTAGTGTAAGTGTAAGTGGGTACACATAAGTATAATTATCATGCATAGTGTGGAAAGAGACTTCTATACAGTTCAGGGCATTTATTAAAGGCTGAAACGTTTCCTTTAATGAATGTCCTAAATTGTATATACTAATTGTCTTTTTCCACATCTTGTCAGTATCACTGGACTGTTTTTCATCATGCATAATGTAACTTGTAAATTACTTAAAATAACCTTAAAAAAAGAAAGTCACACAAAATGACTTAACTTCCAAGTCATTAAGTTTATTTAGGTTCAGGTACACATATGTCCAATTATCATACATAGTGTAAATTACAGGCAGGCCTTGTTTTACAGTGTTTCACTAATACACTGGTTTTCAATTATACCCATTCTTCATTTATTTAGACTTCTGCAGTAAATATATTCACCACTCACTTTACGCTATGGAGGAAAACATTTTGAGGTAAGTAATGTGTGTACTGTATGTATTTCTTTTAGACCTAGCTCTATTGCACACTTAATATATTATAGTGTAAACATGTTATCAGGCTTTTATATGTAGTACTTGAAAGTGAAAATAAGCTATGATTCACTTTACAGTGATTTTTCACTTTACATCAGTAGCCTGGAACCTAACCTGCCATATAAGCAGGACCCTCCTGTACCTAAAATAACCCCAAAAAAATCCAGTCAAAGTGACTTGTTAAAATTTATTTATTAAAAGTTATTTATTTTATATGAGCCATACAAGGCTCATACCTGCCTGATCCTCCAGCTTTTGCACTAATCTCTTGTGCGGAACTGTGTCGAAAGCCTTCTTGCACTCCAAGAAAATGCAGTCAACCCTCTCCTCTCCTCTTGTCTTACTTCCATCACCTTGTCATAAAACTCCAGTAGGTTTGTGACACAAGATTTCCTTTCTCTTAAACCATGCTGGTTGTTGTGTATAATCTTTCTAGCTGCTCCACCACTCTTCTCCTGATTATCTTCATGATTTTTCAAACTTTGCATGTCAGTGACTTTGGTCTGTAATTTAATGCTGTGTCTCTCTCTCTCCTCTCTTAAAAATCGGAACTATATTTGGTTACAGGGTTTCGTGAGTGGTTCTGTGGGTGGTTGTTGCACTTGTTCCTTCCAACTCTGATTGGCCTCTCCTGACTCTAGCCTCATCTCTCTTGCCCATTGCATCTTTGTATCCTTTCTCTCATTTTCTTTTGTTCTGTTCTCATTCTGTCACAATCTAGGTACATCCTTTGGTATTTTGCTGTTAGCCATAGTTTCAGCTACAAGATCTTCTTCTGCACCATTTCTGTCTTGAAAATCAATTTGACTGGGTGATTCCTTTCTCTCGAGTATATGTTACAAAAAACGCGATTCTAAAAGCTTAGAGATCTCCAGTGAATACTAGAAAGGACTGCCCTTCTAGCATCCAGCCTGTTACTGGGTTTTCGTAACAATTAGTCAGTATCCTTGTCCAATTATCCATTAGAATTCAGTATGATTCAATAGTGCTTCAGGATTACAACTGGTAGGCTACTAACTAGAGAAATTAAAATTTAATAAATTTATTAAGTCTAGAGGTATATTATCAAATTAAATTAAATTAAATTAATCACAATAATCAAAATAATATCACATCTCTCGAGTTCAATACAGTGGACCCCCGCATAACGATGGCATCGCATAGCGATTTTTCCGCATAACGATTACTTTTATCGCAAAATTTTTGCCCCGCATACCGATTAAAAACCCGCATACCGATTTTCGTCCGAGACGCGTCCAATGTGCCCTCACATGTGCCGGCCGTCCCATTGTTTACCAGCCAGCCTCCGCGGTAACATCCAAGCATACACTCGGAATATTTCGTATTATTACAGTGTTTTCGGTGGTGTTTCTGGAAAATAAGTGACCATGGGCCCCAAGAAAGCTTCTAGTGCCAACCCTGTGGTAAAAAGGGTGAGAATTAGTATGGAAATTAAGAAAGATTTTGAAGGGTTTGGGGCTAACCCTGAGAAGCCTATGCCAGTTGTGGAATCCATTGTGCCTACTTCAAAGATTAAGGAAATGTGTGCAGAGTGGTTTGAACTGCAAACCTTTATAGATGAAAATCACCCTGACACAGCTGTTGCAAGCCGTGCTGGTGACTATTTCAATGACAATGTTATGGCCCATTTTAGGAAAGTCTTGAAGAAACGGGAGGTACAGAGCTCTATGGACAGATTTGTTGTGCGACAGAGGTCCAGTGACTCTGAAGCTGGTCCTAGTGGCATTAAAAGAAGAAGGGAAGTAACCCCAGAAAAGGACTTGCTACCTCAAGTCCTAATGGAAGGGGATTCCCCTTCTAAACAGTAAGAAGATAATGCTCTCCCCTCCTCCCATCCCATCAATCATCACCAGATCTTCAATAAAAGTAAGTGTCATGTAATTGTGCATGCCTTTTTCAGTTTGTGTGTATTAAAATTAACATTTCATGTGGTAAAAAAAATTTTTTTTCATACTTTTGGGCGTCTTGCACGGATTAATTTTATTTCCATTATTTCTTATGGGGAAAATTAATTCGCATAACGATTATTTCGCATAACGATGAGCCCTCTTGCACGGATTAAAATCGTTAACCGGGGGTCCACTGTATTATTGTGCTGAAAGCACATATCACATTTATAATTCTTAAGTACCGTCTGGTACATTAACATTTAATAAGATATTACAAATATGTACAAGTAAGTTTGTGTATGTGTGTAAGTGCTCTAAGTAGTTCGCTATGTCTCACGACTCGACTAGACTTAAACAAGTGACTGACAAAGTCCTCTAATAAACTAACTTCTTGACCGACTGGCAACCAGAACAGTCTGCTTGAACAACAAAAAGAATGCTAAAGCCCAATAGCAATACAACAAGCAACTGCGACACAGAATCAGGAACAAGGAGATAATATAACGACACTAAGTAGAGACCATCAGCAGATCCTCCACGAAAGTCACCAAACTCCCATAATACTGAATCTAAGTTCAGCATAAGAAAATCCCCGACTGTGATAATACACAGATACCAGTACAAATTAGGTGAGAAGCTACAGCTCAGGACCTGAGATGCTCAGAGTGTCTATGAGACACACAACCTCAGTACAACGTCGAAAATCACTAAGTCTATACAAGGTTCTGTGAACAGAGTTCTACAGAACTAACAAGAATAATGAGACAGACAATCTGTCCAACCACCAAGCGAGTCTAGAGCAGACTGAATACTTTAGGCGAGGTGAGGAAACCCCCCCCCTCGATCACGTGATAGCTCCGTGGACAACTGCAGCTCAGAAGCCGGCAGTCTAACGAGCCACAAGCGATAATTACAGTAGTTAGACAATCAAGACTTGAACTGAGCACATAATATGTTACATCCTACCTAACAAAGGAAACTACGTCAAATAACAATATAAAGCAATACATTTACGATTTAGCTATTATCGCAAATATAAGCAATATAAAATTAAATGAAAAGGTAATAATTATATATATACATAATAATCATTGCAATCATTCAGGGGTTGCAACAATATCCATATTCTCTGAAAATTTATCAGAGAGAAATAAAGAGAGACTGATTAGATAAATCCCCCCAAAATTTTGTTCTTCATTGCTGTTTAGCAACTTTATATAGCTGCTTCCTGTATATAATAAAGTACTTGAAGTCAGAGAAATTATATGCATTAAAATTTTTCTTCAGATTAACTCTATGGTTGACATAGTGTATTGTGGCACAAGGATGGCACCAGAGGTTGTAGACAATGAGAGAGGGACTGATGCAGAAATTCCATTACAAGTGGCTGAGGACTTCCAAGAGGAGTACTTTACCAGTTACGAAGATGTGGAGGTTAGTAATGTGGAGACAAATGTTGCAGGATAAGATAAGATAAGCTTTATTTAATGACTTGTTGCCATTATTGACATGCAGCTTGAGTGGCTACCTTAAACTGTCCAAACGTAGATCTATGTTCACTCACGTAGAGCTCCGAACGTAGATCTACATTTTATTTTTGCTGCCTTCAAATTTGGCATGATTGGCCTGAGATACCTGGTCTGTATAGAATGGGTCTTAACACTCGGTGTGTGCAGTATTAAAAAAATCTGGGACCACTTAGTACCTTGTGGGAGCACCTGTTCAATTGAGTGCCAGCTAGAGCAAATAGTGTGGCATACACCAGGGATTCACTGATGTCATGTCATATATCAAGACACACGGAGGGCAAATTTCTAGGTCTTCTCCTTGACTGTAATCTTAAATTTCAGTCCCATACCCATCACATAGCCAAGAAAATTTCCAAATCAGTAGGAATCCTTTCCAAGATATGATACTATGTACCACAAATGACTCTCCTTACCCTGTACTACTCTCTAATATATCCTTACCTCACCTATGGTATCTGTGCCTGGGGCTCAACCACTGCCAACCACCTTAGACCCTTAATAATCCAACAAAAAGCTGCTGTGCGGGTGATAACCAGCTCCTGTGCTAGACAGCACACCCCACCACTTTTCAAAAGACTCAACTTGCTAAATATACAAGACATACACTCTTATTACTGTGCCTACTACACATACAGAACATTAAACTCCACTGTAAACCCTCCCCTAAAACTACTCCCTGACAGTTACAACAGAATGCACAGGCATAATACAAGGCATAAGGCACTTTTCAACATCCCTCGAGTCAGACTCACTATGCAAGAACGCTATGCACATAAAAGGCCCGAAGATCTGGAACTCACTAATGGAACAGGTCAGGGATCCCCTGACAGCTTATAAATTTAGGACATTGCTAAAAAATTGTCTTATCTCACAATATTAACCAAATCAACCAAACATCTGCTAACTAGGCTCTTATTTCTGCCAATCCATAAAATCATCTTATTTCTCAATATTAACCAAATCTACCAAAACATCTGCTAATTAGTCTTATCATGTGACCTCCTGGCTTTTAATTCTGCCATTCCATAAAGTACATGTGTTACCACCTGCACCATTACTTGTAAGGTAGATTTTGTGTGCAATTTCAAGCTTATTTTACCAAACCCTACTCGTTCTAAATTTAAATAAGATTGAATTAAGTTTAAATAAGATTGTTAAACAGCTAACCACTATTACTTGTCTAGTTTTAAGTATAGTTACTATGTACTATTATCTTATTTAGTTTTAATTAGTTACTATGTATTAGGATTAGTTTACCCAAAATTCCTGGGCATGATAGTGGCTATCTTTGTACTTAGCAAATCAAAATTGTAATTACACATTGTAACCTTTACAAAGAAATAAACTTTACTTTACTTTACAAGTGGTTGAGGAAATATAAAAAACCTCGATAATAACCCATGTGTAACATTTGTGCAACATCCTTTCATTTTTGATACCATTGGTAGTGTCATCCTGCCAGAATGTCTTATAACCTATGCCCTAAGTAAAGAGAAACAATTCTGGAACATGTATAATACGTATTCAGCAGACTGGCCGGCTGGCTTTCTATTGGCTGTCTCTCTGTCTGTATCTGTCTGTCTATATCTCTGTCTCTGTCAGTCTGTCTATATATCTGTTTATATCTCTGTCTCTCTCTCACACATACACATAAGTACAGTTATTATACATAGTGTAAATTATCTAGGATAACACCAAAACTTCAGGCAAAGTGCTATACATACAGTACTTATAGATATTAGATGTAATAAACATGATTGGCAAGTAATACACCTTGTCACTTCTGCATCATGTGTAGTACCTGTTGGTTTACGAGCCGCTCTCTGAGACTGAGAGACAAGCAGACGGAAAGACACACACACAGGCAGACAGATAGACAGAAAGACCGAGACACACAGGCAGACAGATAGACAGAAAGACCGAGACACACAGGCAGACAGAAAGACAGTTAAGCAGAGTTTGACAGATAGACAGAGATACAGACACAGATAAATAGATAGACATACATGTTTGTGTTTAACAGTGAAAAGAAATGAAGCCAGGGTTCCATGCAGCAGTGCTTTATCATCAAGTGTCATACCATTGCTTACCCTGTCAGCAGTTTAGCTACACTAGTCATAAACACCATGCTTCAAGAAGTTTCATATATACTCCAGCATGTCTAAAACATTGCTGAGACCTATAAATACTTTGTATATATTTCTAGACAATAGTAAATGTCCAAGGCAGGTGAAAATATTCACCTGTCAGTGTGATTGTGACTGTTTGAGTACTATTTCAGTACCTAATATTAGTGTCAGAACAAAGATTGGCTTTGAAATCACAAGATTAGATTTTTCCACCGAAATGGCTAGTTTATTGTGCACCCCATATCCATCCAGTGGACGGTAGCGCAAGAGCATATGGATACACAAAAGGCCTAGGAACTAGGCCCCAAAAGGGTTAACAGATGTACATATGGATTTTTATCTACAGTTCATTTATCTGTTACAAGCAAATTTAGGAAATTTGCTCAGTATATCTGGCATCTTATTTTTATTAATAAGATATCTTGACATGTCACATAGGTTATTATACTGTCTATCTCTGTATTCCTCAGTAAGTGGATAATTAAGCACATAGTGTTCAAGACAGTGACCATATACCTGATCACATAATTTACATTTAGTTTGATCATCATCTGTGTGTCTCCCAAACTGCCAGAAGTACTTGTAACTAAGCCCAAGCCTGTCCATCACAACATCAGTCAATCTGTTCACATTGCACGTTGCTCCATAAACATGCTTATCTATTTTATTTTTATTTTTTTTATTATCACACTGGCCGATTCCCACCAAGGCAGGGTGGCCCGAAAAAGAAAAACTTTCACCATCATTCACTCCATCACTGTCTTGCCAGAAGGGTGCTTTACACTACAGTCTTTAAACTGCAACATTAACACCCCTCCTTCAGAGTGCAGGCACTGTACTTCCCATCTCCAGGACTCAAGTCCGGCCTGCCGGTTTCCCTGAACCCCTTCATAAATGTTACTTTGCTCACACTCCAACAGCACGTCAAGTATTAAAAAGCATTCGTCTCCATTCACTCATATCAAACACGCTCACGCACGCCTGCTGGAAGTCCAAGCCCCTCGCACACAAAACCTCCTTTACCCCCTCCCTCCAGCCTTTCCTAGGCCGACCCCTACCCCGCCCCCCTTCAGCTTTGTTTCGCTTAGGGCCAGGACATCCAACTTCTTTTCATTCATAACATCAGCAATCGTCTGTTTCTTTTCATCCGCACTACATCCACGCACATTCAAGCATCCCAGTTTTATAGAGTTTTTCTTCTTCTCTTTTTTAGTAAATGTCTACAGGAGAAGGGGTTACTAGCCCATTGCTCCTGGCATTTTAGTCGCCTCATACGACACGCATGGCTTACGGAGGAAAGATTCTTTTCCACTTCCTCATAGTGGGCTATAGATCTACTCAGGCTTTTAACTGCATTTCTATAACAATCATTTTCATTATTTCCCTCCTAATATTCCTAATGCTAGACACAGATATACCAAAGTTATATTTTCCATTCTCCTGCTGAGTACTCTTCTTGGCTAACATATCAACTTTATCATGAAGGAGTAATCCAATGTGTGATGGGATCCATAGCAATTGTACATTAATTCCTTTGTCCCGGATTTTTGAGTATCTATACCTGGCTTCTCCAATGAGCATGTTGTTGGAGTCATTATATGAATCAAGAGCCTTCAGTGATGACATGGAATCAATAATGATGATCGAGTCAAGCTCAGTGTCATAAGTTAGCTTTGGCACCATTAGGATTGCAAACAATTCAGTTTGCAGTCTAGATGCCCAGTTGTTAATTCTTATGCCTAGGTCAACAAGTTTATTATCATTCTTAACTAGGGAGGTGCAAAAAGAGCAGATGCAGCCCTGCCAGAAGACTCCTATTTAGATCCATCAGTGTATATAACTTGTGATAACTTATTGCTAACAGCTAAGTGAGAAATTTCTTCTTGAACAGTTGCTTTAACAAGTGATTTAAGGAAGGGATTACTAGTAATGAGCTTCTTGGGAGGGACTTGTAGGTATGTGATATTAAATGAACACATCTCCCATGGAGGGGTGAAATGCTCTTGCCTACAGTGTTACAGTTCATTCAGGTTATCAAACTTAATGCAATTGCACATTTTCACAATCCATTCAGATCTGTGTGTATTTACTTCTAGACACTTAGAAAGATTCATAGTGACAGTGTCTGGTTCATTTCTTAACATTCTAATACCAAGTACAGTGTTAATCTCAACAATCCTATCACTGATACAGTGGACCCCCGGTTAACGAACTTTTTTCATTCCAGTAGTATGTTCAGGTGCCAGTACTGACCGAATTTTTTCCCATAAGGAATATTGTGAAGTAGATTAGTCCATTTCAGACCCCCAAACATACACGTACAAACGCACTTACATAAATACACTTACATAATTGGCAGCATTTGGAGGTGATCGTTAAGCGGGGGTCCACTGTACTAGAAATACCAAGCTCCTTCCTCATATTAAGAACCTTTGTTGAAAAATGGTTTACCAGCTAAGACAATTTTAAATATAGGGAAAACTTAACTTAGAAAGACAGCTCATCGCCTGCACAGCCGCCCCTGCAGACGAGGTCTTGAGAAGCTGTCGAAGTCATTCCTCAACGGGCTGAAATGATTTATAATTTGTAAGATTATAAATTACCCCTAGGGGGTGTTATGTCAGCATATTTCATTCACTGATTGCTGACAAATTACGTACTTGTGTGGACTCAAAGGTCCGCACCTCACTGCCGACTATAGGTTGATTACAAACTCCTTGCAACTCAAGAACTGCGCAGTCCCCCGTACTACAAGAAATTCGCAACCTACCTTGCTCTAGTAGCGTGAGCTATGGTGTTCTTCACACCTTCGACAGATATCGGTGACTTGATAGAAGCTGAAGTGCCCTTGGATGTCCACGTCTTCCATAGTCTAGGAATACGCACACTGGTACACTATGTTCCACAAGATTTGTCTTTATTGTTCACAATCTTATCACTGAAGAAGCTGATCACACTTCTCTGTAAGTGTTTATTGTGTTTTGTGAGACACTTTGTTCACACTAACGCACAGATCGTTCTTTGTTGGTTATCCTGGCATTAGTGTCACTCTCAGTAGAGTCAAAAGTAATCAGAAGACGCCACAGCCTCCTACGTCCTCACTGCCCCCAGCACATAAAGGAAAAGCTGACCTAGTACTTTTGCTTCCCTGCCACTTCCTCCATGAAGCAAAGCAGAATGTTTGATTCTTGCTGTCTTAAGCATAGACAACAATGTCCACTATCTTTACCATGGTAATAAAGTGGGAGCAGGATTTTCCTTAATTGTTCTGCTAAGGTAAGAGATGGACTGTCTTTTATTAAAATACACTTTGCAACACTGGAGTCTTGCATGGAGTGGCGGTCGCTTGACCACACGTCACATACTGGTACTGCATCTGGGATCAATTACTCGCTGTAGCAGTAAACAAGACGCTTGCCTCTTCTGAGAGGGCTGGGCCCCTCAGGGCTGAAAGGGCTGAAAGGGGCTGAAGGGGGCTGATACCCCCCTCCTGGAGAAAATTTCTCCACACTGGGGGGCGGTGGAGGTTCGCTGCAGGTGAACTATTCATCACTTAACATTAATTTGATTTTCTCACTCGCCACCACTGCTGCTTGTCTTTTCTGAACAGCTTTAGTCTGCGTGGTTTCTGGAGAATCACTAATTTTGTTTTCAACACTGTGTAATTCTAACGGCACTGGTTTGTTTATTGTCCGCTTATTCACTACACCTTTGCTTAAAACATCAACTGTCCTGATGATTCCATTTGCATCAGGATATATGGTCACAATTTTTCCAAGTGGCCATTGGGACCTCGGACCATCATTGTCAATAATCACTATGTCACCAGGTCTTAAGGACTTATGATTTTCAGGAACACCAGCTCCATAGGAGTGTTCTCTCAATGAGGTGAGATAGTCTTCTCGCCAAATTTTCTCCCAACGTTCAGTCACTTTATTAAGGTGTTTGAATTTACGTCTGAGTTGCTCAGGTTCGAAATAAGTAGGATCCTCTGTGATTTCTTTATCATTCATGGGAGGAACAGGTTCGAGCCTTCTACCATGGAGTAAATGAGATGGACTTAACACTTCTAAATTGTCCAGATCATCGGTAACATAAGTTAGAGGTCTGTTGTTGACTCTGTTTTCTATTTCAGTCACAACTGTACGGAATTCTTATAAGTCGATTCTTTGACGATGAAGAGTCTTCCTTAAACAACGTTTTACAATGCTGATCATTCCTTCATAAAATCCGCCGTGCCATGAAGATTTAGGAGGAATGTATCTCCAACGACATCTGCGTTGATTCAGCATCTGTTGTACTTCTGGTTGATCAAAGATCTTGCTTATATAAGCAGCACCAGCAACAAAGTTCGTTGCATTATCTGAAATCATCAGTCTGGGACATGCCCTCCCGGCTGCAAACCTTCTGAATAATTTGATAAAGGTTTCAGCAGACATGTCAGTGGCTACTTCTAGATGTACTGCTCTAGTTGTAGCACAAGTGAACAAACAGGTGTACACCTTGATGGGAACTTTGTCAACTGTTTTGGTTAAAATTATTGGTTCAGTGTAATCTACACCTGTCACCTCAAATGGAGTGATATGACAAACTCTTTCAGAGGGATATGGAGGTGGACCTGGATACTGACATACTCGCATATTGTAGTGATGACAAGTAATACAGTCCTTTATTTGTTTTTTCACACTTTGTCTGCCTTGAGGTATCCAGTAGGATTGTCGTATATGACAAAGTGTGTCAGCTACCCCAACATGTAACACGTTACTGTGGGCGTTTTGCACAATCAGTTTTGTTAGCCAATGATTCTTGGGGATCAATATTGGATGTATGGCTTCCTTAGGTAGTGAAGGATTATGAATTCTTCCTCGACATCTTATAATCTTTTCTGAGTCGAGATAAAGTCCTAAAGAATTAATCATAACAGGTTTCTTTGGGGATTTATCTTGTGTTTCCAGAAATTTATATTCTGTAGAGAAAACATCTTTCTGTATTAGTTTCACCCAGTATTTAATGGATTCGAGACATTCATAATCAGGTTTTATTCCTTTAATGAATTTAAAGACAAGAACTGTAACTCTCAAGAGTATTTAGATCCATCAGTGACTCTTTCTGTTGTGTCTGCAGTATTTACACAACTTATTTCTGCTGTGTTCAAGCAGACTGTTTCTTCTGGCATAATGTGAGCTTTTTGCTGAGGCCAGTTATTTTCATTAGAGAGCCAGTTCGGTCCGTGGAGCCATAATTTATTATCCACAAATTTCTTGAGTGGGACACCACATAACAACATTTTTTTTTTTTTTTTTTTATTATCACACTGGCCGATTCCCACCAAGGCAGGGTGGCCCGAAAAAGAAAAACTTTCACCATCATTCACTCCATCACTGTCGTGCCAGAAGGGTGCTTTACACTACAGTTTTTAAACTGCAACATTAACACCCCTCCTTCAGAGTGCAGGCACTGTACTTCCCATCTCCAGGACTCAAGTCCGGCCTGCCGGTTTCCCTGAACCCCTTCATAAATGTTACTTTGCTCACACTCCAACAGCACGTCAAGTATTAAAAACCATTTGTCTCCATTCACTCCTATCAAACACGCTCACGCATGCCTGCTGGAAGTCCAAGCCCCTCGCACACAAAACCTCCTTTACCCTCTCCCTCCAACCTTTCCTAGGCCGACCCCTACCCCGCCTTCCTTCCACTACAGACTGATACACTCTTGAAGTCATTCTGTTTCGCTCCATTCTCTCTACATGTCCGAACCACCTCAACAACCCTTCCTCAGCCCTCTGGACAACAGTTTTGGCAATCCCGCACCTCCTCCTAACTTCCAAACTACGAATTCTCTGCATTATATTCACACCACACATTGCCCTCAGACATGACATCTCCACTGCCTCCAGCCTTCTCCTCGCTGCAACATTCATCACCCATGCTTCACACCCATATAAGAGCGTTGGTAAAACTATACTCTCATACATTCCCCTCTTTGCCTCCAAGGACAAAGTTCTTTGTCTCCACAGACTCCTAAGTGCACCACTCACCCTTTTCCCCTCATCAATTCTATGATTCACGTAACAACATGTCAGCTGGATTCTCTTGGGTAGAGACGTGGAGAAAGAGATAATCTCTCTGCACCTCTTTTATTTCTGCTGCTCTGTTCTGTACATAGACCAGCTTACTCTTATTATTTCTTAACCACTGGAGAACTGCTTCATTATCACTCCAGATCACAGTTTTTTCAATAGTGAGATGATCAAGTACTTTGTTGAGATAGACAGCTAATTTTGTACCTACATAGAGTGCTGTCAGTTCCAATTGTGGTACTGTTCTGACCTTCAAGGGTGCTACCCTGGCCTTTGAAGTAATTAGTGTACTTCCTTTAGTATTACTCATGTAAGCTACAGCGCCATAACCTCTGGTTGACGCATCACAGAACACATGTAATGTGTACTTGTTTCCCTCTTGACCTATTTGTCTGGGAAATTTAATTTAATGAAGTTGCTTAAACTCCCTTGATATTTCATCCCATGCTTGACTCATTTCTAGAGGCAAGTTCTCATCTCATCCAATTTTGAGCTTCCATGCATCTTGCATAAGTATTTTACCTTTTATGGTAATTGGTGAGACGAGTCCTAGAGGATCAAAAGATTGTGATACCTCTGACAGTAAACTACGTTTAGTGAGTGTACTGCATGATTTATTGTTTATCTTTTTGAGACTCAAAGTATCTTCCTGTGTGTTCCAATTAAGTCCCAGCATATTGTTGCAATCAGGAATTTCAGTTTCAGGGAAATCTTCTTTGATAAGTTCCCTTAATTGCATTGAATTTGTATTCCACATCCTTAGAGGTATATTTGCTTCTTTCATCTCCTTGTTAGCTTCTCTGTATAAGGATTTCAAATCCTCCTCTTTATTCACAGTACCTTGAAGATTGTCCACATAGAAACTTTTCTTTAAGATTTCTTTGAAAGGACTTTCAGATTTCCTCAAATGTGTATTTAGAGTAACTTCTAGTAAGAATGGAGAGGATGTTGCACCAAACAATACTGATTTGAAACGATAAGTTTTCACAGGACTTTGAGGATCATGTGGATTTTCAGGCCACAAGAATCGAGTATAATCTCTATCTATTTCTTGTAGTCCTACTCTTAAGAAAGCTTTGGAAATATCAGCCGTGTAGGCACATGGGTTTGTGAGAAATTTCATAAGCACATCTCCAAGCTTCTCAGTTAGTGAGGACCCGGTCATCAGACAGTCATTAAGACTTGCTTCATCTTTATTTGCACGTACGCTGCAATATATACAACACGTAGTGGAGTGGTTTCAGAATCTTTTTTGACTCCATGGTGCAGGAGATAATGAGCTTCTGTCTTCAACTTATCTTCGACTATTTCCTCAATGAATTTATTGTCCAACTGTTCTTGTATGATATTATCATAGACAGTAAGTAGCTCTGGATTCTTCCTGAGCTCATGTATTTGTGCTTTCATTTGTCCGAAAGTCATGCGATAATTGCTAAGCAGATGTGGTGGATTTAATTTCCATGGTAACCTAACCCAATACTGTCCATCTTTATATTTGACAGTGTCCAAATATTGGTTATAAGTCTGAGACTCTTGTGGGCTTGGCTTATTTACATCAGTACCTATCGCATCTAAATCCCACAACTTATCAACTGGTTCATTCATTTCTTCCAGTAATGATAATTTTTGCTGTGGTACATGATCAGCGGTTATTCTCGTAACTAGTACATTTTCCACTGAATCAATATCAGCTTCTTTCCCACTTTGAGAGGGAATGGGACCACATATCATGTGGCCTCCTGCTGTTTTCAGCAAGTGAACATCATGTTTACTTACTATATTTTGCACAAAACAGTGATAATAATCACTTCCAATGATTAAATCAATTGGACTGATTGTGTCTGTCTGTATGTCAGGACAGGCTAACTTGACCTCAGCTGCTTTCAGTGCTGCAACTGTTTCTTTTAATCCCTGGATCTGCACAGACTTAGGCAAATCATCTACTACCACAGCTTCTACTGTCTTTTTCCTGTTTCCTAGACCAACAGTGATTCTGGCTAGGTCATATGTCTGTTTACCAGAATTGTGGAAAACCCAGCTATATCTAACTGTACTTTGGCATAGGGTTGTTTATTCAGTTTCTGCAACACTGATCTTCTTATGAAGGACCTTTGTGAGCCTTGATCAAATAGTGTTAGCACATTGGTTTTGTGTGATTTATTAGATAACTCAACTCGAGCTATCGGGAGAGCTGTTGCTTTAAACTTATCTCTCACGTTTAATGCTGTTGCTTGTTGGCTTCCTGATTCTGTGGAAGTCTTCTGCTGTTCAGCAAAAGTATTTGGGCATAATGCTGTATGATGCATACCCTTGCATTTAAAACACTTCTTCAGTGAGCATTTTCCTCCCTTGTGTTCACCTAAACACTTGATGCACCTTTTCAGCTGATGAACACGTTTACGTGCCTCTATTGATGTGTATTGACTACAATACGGTGCCCAATGTGTTCCATCACAAAGTACACATTTTGGAGTACTTTTATGTGTGACAGTTTGTTTACTGTCTGTTGTATTCACAGCTTGATAAATGCCTATATGGGATTTCCCATTCTGTGGTTTAGTAGTAGTAGGTATACAGGTCTCCCTCAACATTCGTGAGGGTTAGGGGATCAAGAGCCTCGTGAATGTTGAAAAACCGTGAATGTTTGGTGCCCCAATATATTGTAGGGAAATATATTACAATACTGCTTCCTTAACTTGTTGAACCATGAATAATCATAAAATACATGAAAACGTCGTAAATTGTACTAAATATATACATGTTATGCTTTAATAACATATGTTATTTAATAACATGTATGTTATTAAATACCACTGCCTCCACCAATGCCTCCACCACTGCGAGTCCCTACTACCCTCCCTCCGACCCCTGCAACTGGCAGCCAGCCCTCCCACCACTCAGTGTGGTGAGTGTTTTGTTTGTTCATTATTTGCTATTAAACTACAGAATAAATAATGTAAACCCATTCATGACTGCATATTGGAATGGCTATTAGGAAAGGTATTAGACGGTGACATCATGTGTTTACTCTTGAACACAGCAAAGAATTGAACATTTCTGCTATTGCTAATAATAACAATAGTAATAATAATAATAATAATAATAATAATAATAATAATAATAATAAATACGATATAATTGAAGAAGGAAATTGTACAAAAATATGAGGGAGTGGTTGACACATCATCAGTGTGACTGTTTATGCTGGAGTGAACATTAGTCTCCGTGCTCTTCCAAACATTTCACAATAATTCAGAGGTTGAGGCAGAGGTATTTAACCCTTTCAGGGTCCAAGGCCCAAATCTGGAGTCGCGCACCAGTGTCCAAGAATTTAAAAAAAAAAAATTTGTTATTTTTTCTTATGAAATCATAGAGAATCTTTTTGTGAAGGTAATAAAACAAAAAGTACGAAATTTGGTGGAAAATTGACGAAATTATGCTCTCGCGAATTTTGATGTGTCAGCGATATTTACAAATCGGCGATTTTGCCGACTTTGACTCCCATTTTAGGCCAATTACATTATTCCAATCAACCAAATTCTTAGTTATTTCACTAGTATTACTTCTATTCTATCGATTAAGCACAAGAAATCGCCAAGTCAACTGTTTCAACTACAAAATAAAGTGATCGGAAATTGTTAATTTGGCCAATTTAACACAAAGTTCAAAATATTCCAATTTCAAAATAGGGTCTAGAATGAACAATGTAGGCATTCCTGGCACTAAACTAACATTTCCTCTGTTCATTAGTTATGTTTTGAGGCTTTACAAATAAATTCCATTTTGATTTTTTATTCACATAATGAATTTTTATTCACACCAAAAAATAGAAGATTTACTGTTATGCAATATTGTAATAATTGTATAAATATCATCACCATATTTGTGAATGTATATTAGACCCACCAGCTGACGTGTATTAGATGTGTGAGGTCGTTTGTTTACTCTTCAATATCGGCAAAAATTTAACATTTCTGCTACTTTGAGCTCAGTTTCAAGCCATTTCCAGTGCTAAAACCAATCAAAATCATCTCTATTTCTGTAATATGTCTTCCATTCTATCAAATGAGACCAAGAAATCGCAAATACAACTATAAAAAACATACGAAAAAACACTGCAAAGTTGCTGTTTTAATCGAAAAATCATGATTTCATTTTTTTTCTCTCATTATACACAGTGTGCTGCAGGATCTGTTTTATGTGGTGCACACATACCATATAGATGTATTCTCTCATATCTAGGCCCAAATGTACCGCTCACAGTTTATCAGAGTGAGCTGAGCTCATGGCGTAGATCTACGGTTTGGACCCTGAACGTAAAGCCGTAGATCTACGGGACGGACCCTGAAAGGGTTAATCCTTTCAGGGTCCAAGGCCCAAATCTGAAGTGGTGCCCCAGTGTCCAAGAATTTAAAAAAAAAAAAATTTGTTATTTTTTATGAGATGGTAGAGAATCTTTTTGTGAAGGTAATAAAACAAAAAGTGCGAAATTTGATGGAAAATTGACAAAATTATGCTCTTGCGAATTTTGATGTGTCAGCGATATTTACGAATCGGCGATTTTACCGACTTTGACTCCCATTTTAGGCCAATTACATTATTCCAGTCAACCAAATTCTTAGCTATTTCACTAGTATTACTTCTATTCTATCGATTGAGCACAAGAAATCGCCAAGTCAACTGTTTCAACTACAAAATAAAGTGATCGGAAAGTGTTAATTTGGCCAATTTAACACAAAGTTCAAAATATTCCAATTTCAAAATAGGGTCCAGAATAAACAATGTAGGTATTCCTGGAACTAAACTAACATTTCCTCTGTTCATTAGTTACGTTTTGAGGCTTTACAAATAAATTCCATTTTGATTTTTTATTCACATAATGAATTTTTATTCACACCAAAAAATAGAAGATTTACTGTTATGCAATACTGTAATAATTGTATAAATATCATCACCATATTTGTGAATGTATATTAGACCCACCAGCTGGCGTGTATTAGACGTGTGAGGTCGTTTGTTTACTCTTGAATATAAGCAAAAATTTAACATTTCTGCTACTTTGAGCTCAGTTTCAAGCCATTTCCAGTGCTAAAACCAATCAAAATCATCTCTATTTCTGTAATATGTCTTCCATTCTATCAAATGAGACCAAGAAATTGCAAATACAACTATAAAAAACTACGAAAAAACACTGCAAAGTCGCTGTTTTAATCGAAAAATTATGATTTCAGTTTTTTTCTCTCATTATACACAGTGTGCTGCAGGATTTGTTTTATGTGGTGCACACATACCACATAGATGTATTCTCTCATATCTAGGCCCAAATGTACCACTCACAGTTTATCAGAGAGAGTGAGCTGAGCTCATGACGTAGATCTACGGTTTGGACCCTGAACGTAAAGCCATAGATCCATGGGACGGACCCTGGAAGGGTTAATAACATATATGTTATAAATAATAATAGTACATGTTATTATTAATAACATGTATTATTATTAACATGTATGTATTTAATAACATATATGTTATAAATAATAATAGTACATATTATTAATAACATGTATTATTATTAACATGTATGTTATTAAATACCATTGCCTCAATCACTGCCTCAACAGCTGCCTCAACCACTGCCTCAATCGCTGCCTCAATCACTGCCTCAATCGCTTCCTCAATCGCTGCCTCAAGAGCTGCCTCAACCGCTGCCTCAATCGCTGCCTCAACAGCTGCCTCAACCACTGCCTCAATCGCTGCCTCAATCGCTGCCTCAACAGCTGCCTCAATCGCTGCCTCAATCGCTGCCTCAACAGCTGCCTCAACCACTGCCTCAATCGCTGCCTCAATCGCTGCCTCAACAGCTGCCTCAACCGCTGCCTCAACAACTGCCTCAACCGCTGCCTCAATCGCTGCCTCAACAGCTGCCTCAACCACTGCCTCAATCGCTGCCTCAATCGCTGCCTCAACAACTGCCTCAACTGCTGCCTCAATCACTGCCTCAATTGCTGCCTCAACAGCTGCCTCAACCACTGCCTAAATCACTGCCTCAATCACTGCCTCAATCACTGCCTCAACCGCTGCCTCAATCGCTGCCTCTACCACTCCAGTCACACTCAATCTACAAGCACCAAACACAATGAATTATTGTGAAATGTTTGGAAGAGCAGGGAGACTAATGCTCACTCCAGCATAAACAAAGTCACACTGACGATGTGTCAACCACTCCCTCGTATTTTTGTACAATTTCCTTCTTCAATTATATCATATTTATTATTATTATTATTATTATTATTATTATTATTATTACTATTGTTATTATTGTTGTTATTAGCTGTAGCAGAAATGTTTAATTCTTTGCTGTGTTCAAGAGTAAACACATGATGTCACCATCTAATACCTGTCCGAATAGCCATTCCAATATGCAGTCATGAATGAGTTTACATTATTTATTCTGTAGTTTAATATCAAATAATGAACAAACAAAACACTCACCACACTGAGTGGTGGGAGGGCTGGCTGCCAGTTGCAGGGGTCGGAGGGAGGGTAGTAGGGACTCGCAGGTGGCGGGAAACTTAAATATGATTTGGCGGCTGGAAATTTGGCAGTTGGGAATTCGCGAATGTGTGAAGCCCGTGAAAGTTGAAAACGTGAATGTTGAGGGAGACCTGTACTCTTTTTATACTGAGTTGAAGATTTGTTATCCACCAGATTTTTGGATTTTTCATCTTGTCTCGTTGCTTGCATGCATGAAACTATTGTTTGTAAACCATTGCTAATTTCTTCACAAGTGAAATAGCGTTTATTGAACATAATATTTAATCGTTCAGTAATTTGTGGTGACAACTTATCTTGTACAATACCACTGAAAAACCAATCACATTGCCTTAGGTCATATTTAGCACCTAGAGATCTGAGACTATTGTCTAATGTGATTCTAAATGCCTGTAAGTCTGAAAAACAATGTTTGGGTGGCTTCAAGCTTGATATTAAGACTGCATGTCTAACTCTAGCCTTGTCATCATCAAAGTAATTGTCTGCTAAGACACGTAAGGCTATTTGATAATTGTCTTGAACCACCGGAAATGACTTAATCAATTCATAGGGTTCTCCCTTCACAAGACATTTAAGATAATTGAACTTAGCAATCTCATCTATGTCAGTTTGTGAATTTACTATGGATTGAAAACCACTAATGAATTCTTCGTAATTATGACCTTGGAAAATAGGTAATGACAAGGTAGGTAAACTTGGTAATGGTACACTTGTTGTTATTACAGGTGTAACAGGTGTTTGACCACTAGTTACAGTAGGTCTCTGTGACAGAGTTTTGCGGCAAATTGCCTGTACTCCTGTCCACCTTAATTGTTCATTACTAAAAGTATCCAAAACATTTTTAATTTCATCCTCAGATGGATCTGATTCAAGAAAATTCTTTTCATAATGTGTATAGTCTGAATTATTTCCAGACGTTGTGTAAGTAATTCAAATTTGACCTCAAGATCATCAAAATCTATGTTTGTATCTTGAGTTAATCCTATACAGACTGAAATTAGATTTTCTAATTGTGTAATCTTAGTCTGTAAAGACTGAAACTGAGTTTTCAAACAAGTCATTTTAATGGTATACTGAAATTTTAGCACCACACTTAGAGTGTTTAAAAGCACTGTACTGCTATAAACAGCTGAGTTTTTGTTATGCTTAAGTCAGCAATAATCGAGTCAGACACTACTGACCTACTAAGCTTAACCTCAGGGTCAATGACCATGAAGGGTACAGAGTACATATGGCTGGTGTTTATGGCTTGAGTTTGCTGTGTCAGCCTGACCACGATGATTAATCGTAAATAACGATGTTATACACTTCATTCACTATACACTATAAATGTCACTGTATAACTAAATCACACATGAATATTACTTACACATATATAAATGTCACTGTTAATATACATAGTTTAAATTTTTATATATAGTTATCTTTAATATAACAGGTAGTATATCTATAAGAAACAAACTTTAACACAATCTTGTCTCTTAATCTCTGTCTATAAACATTATAAACACTATGTGTATATACACTCAGACAAACAGAACATCAGTTGGCTTGTTGTTGTCGTCAGAGCTTCTCGAGCTTGGAGCAGTAGATGACTGGTGCCATCCCCTGTTTTCTTGTTGGGTGAGTCACCCAGCTCCCGTTTTCTTTGGGTGAACGCTGGTGAGTGCCAGTTTTCTTTTGGCTGCCCATTCTCTGTGATTGAGTCTGGAGGGACTCATTTATACTGATTTATATTGTAAAACACTAGTTTTACAGCTTTTTTCGAAGGACCTTGGCTCGTAGGTTATTTGTACACTGTAGTACAACATATTTGGACCACAGTGTGGCCTTTATCCGGTTCGAGCACGACCAAAATGTTGAGAAATGGTTTACCAGCTAAGATATAATTTTAACCCTTTGAGGGTCGACAGGCCCTCTCCGAAACTCGTTCTCAGGGTCGGCCAAATTTAAAAAAAAAAAAAATTATTTTCTCTTATGAAAATATAGAGAATCTTTTCCCGATCATAAAGACACCAAAAGTTTGAAATTTGATAGAAAACTTACGGAATTATGCTCTCGCAAAGTTAGCGGTCTCGGCGATGTTTACGCATCGGCGATTTTGCCCACTTTGAGCCCCATTTTCGGCCAATTTCACTGTACTAGTCGACACAAAACATGAATATTTCGCTAGAACTCCATTTTTTCTATCGAATGGGTGCACGAAACCACTCATTTATGAAATTCAACTATCCAGTACAGTGGTCAGAATTTAGCAATTTTGCCAATTTCACACAAATTTCAAAAGATGCCAATTTCCGAATAGGGTCCAGAATAAACAAGAAAGACATTCCTGGCACTAAAATGACATTTCCTCTGGTCATTAGTCACGTCTCAAGGCCCCTCTTATATTCTTTTGCTTTCCACTTTGAATTTTTATTCTCACAAAAAATAGAAGATTTACTGTTATGCAGACTATTGCATTAGTGTAAGAAACGGTATAAATATTATTGGTGCATTTGTGAAAGAATATTAGACTCACCAGTTGACGTGTATTGCACGCTTGGCACGATTTGTTTACTTTTGAAGTTTGGTAAAAATCGAACATTTCTGCTACTTTGAGCTCAATTTCAAGGCACTTTTCTTTGTAAAACCAGTCAAAATCATCTCAATTTCTGTAATATGTCTTCCATTTTATAAAATGAGACCAAGAAAACTAGAATACAACAATAAATACCATACGAAAATACACTGCAAAGTCGCTGATTTATTCAAAAAAAATGGTAAAAGTTTTTTTTTCTCATTATGCACTGTGTGCTGCAGGATTTTTTTTAGACTGTGCACACTGACCACATAGACCCATTCTTTCATATGAAGGCGTACCAGCTTTCTCCCAATAGATTTGAGGCCGCTAGAATTTATGAGTACTAGTACGTCAAAAACCCCTACGCGTAAGACGTACTAGTACGACGAAAACCCTCAAAGGGTTAAATATAGGGAAAACTTAACTTAGAGAGACAGCTCATCGCCTGCACAGCCGCCCCTGCAGACGAGGTCTTGAGAAGCTGTCGAAGTCATTCCTCAACGGGCTGAAATGATTTATAATTTGTAAGATTATAAATTACCCCTAGGGGGTGTTATGTCAGCATATTTCATTCACTGATTGCTGACAAATTACGTACTTGTGTGGACTCAATGCTCCGCACCTCACTGCCGACTATAGGTTGATTACAAACTCCTTGCGACTCAAGAACTGCGCAGTCCCCCGTACTACAAGAAATTCGCAACCTACCTTGCTCTAGTAGCGTGAGCTATGGTGTTCTTCACACCTTCGACAGATATCGGTGACTTGATAGAAGCTGAAGTGCCCTTGGATGTCCACGTCTTTCATAGTCTAGGAATATGCACACTGGTACACTATGTTCCACAAGATTTGTCTTTATTGTTCACAATCTTATCACTGAAGAAGCTGATCACACTTTTCTGTAAGTGTTTATTGTGTTTTGTGAGACACTTTGTTCACACTAACGCACAGATCGTTCATTGTTGGTTATCCTGGCATCAGTGTCACTCTCAGTAGAGTCAAAAGTAATCAGAAGACGCCACAGCCTCCTACGTCCTCACTGCCCCCAGCACATAAAGGAAAAGCTGACCTAGTACTTTTGCTTCCCTGCCACTTCCTCCATGAAGCAAAGCAGAATGTTTGATTCTTGCTGTCTTAAGCATAGACAACAATGTCCACTATCTTTACCATGGTAATAAAGTGGGAGCAGGATTTTCCTTAATTGTTCTGCTAAGGTAAGAGATGGACTGTCTTTTATTAAAATACACTTTGCAACACTGGAGTCTTGCACGAAGCGGCGGTCGCTTGACCACACGTCACATACTGGTACTGCATCTGGGATCAATTACTCACTGTAGCAGTAAACAAGACGCTTGCCCCTTCTGAGAGGGCTGGGCCCCTCAGGGCTGAAAGGGACTGAAGGGGGCTGATACCCCCCTCCTGGAGAAAATTTCTCCACAACCTTTGTAGATTTGGGACAACCAAGAATATTTCTGAGAGCGTCATTTTGCATTAACTCCAAGGGTTGGATAGAACTTTCTCTAGCTAATGTTAACATGGGAGCAGCATAATCAATTAAGAACTTAACATAGGCTATGTACATCATTCTCATGATTCTCACATTAGCACCATAGTTGGGGTTGTAGCCAGCAACAGCTTTTAGAGTATTTATCCTATCTTTGCATTTCGTAGTTAGTTGTGGTATAGTGGATTTGTTAAAGGGTACATCTACGCCAAGATATCTGTAAGTTTTAACGTAGCTAATGTTTTCACCCTGCAAGTAGATGGGTGGGGGATGTCATTTGCCTGTTAACCCTTTCAGGGTCCGTCCCGTAGATCTACGGCTTTACGTTCAGGGTCCAAACCGTAGATCTACGCCATGAGCTCAGCTCACTCTGATAAACTGTGAGTGGTACATTTGGGCCTAGATATGAGAGAATACATCTATGTGGTATGTGTGCACCACATAAAACAGATCCTGCAGCACACTGTGCATAATGAGAGAAAAAAAATGAAATTATGATTTTTCGATTAAAACAGCAACTTTGCAGTGTTTTTTCGTATGTTTTTTATAGTTGTATTTGCGATTTCTTGGTCTCATTTGATAGAATGGAAGACATATTACAGAAACAGAGATGATTTTGATTGGTTTTAGCACTGGAAATGGCTTGAAACTGAGCTCAAATTAGCGGAAATGTTAAATTTTTGCCGATATTCAAGAGTAAACAAACGACCTCACACGTCTAATACACATCAGCTGGTGGGTCTAATATACATTCACAAATATGGTGATGATATTTATACAATTATTACAGTATTGCATAACAGTAAATCTTCTATTTTTTGGTGTGAATAAAAATTCATTATGTGAATAAAAAATCAAAATGGAATTTATTTGTAAAGCCTCAAAACATAACTAATGAACAGAGGAAATGTTAGTTTAGTGGGAGGAATGCCTACATTGTTCATTCTGGACCCTATTTTGAAATTGGAATATTTTGAACTTTGTGTTAAATTGGCCAAATTAACAATTTCCGATCACTTTATTTTGTAGTTGAAACACTTGACTTGGCGATTTCTTGTGCTCAATCGATAGAATAGAAGTAATACTAGTGAAATAGCTAAGAATTTGGTCGATTGGAATAATGTAATTGGCCTAAAATGGGAGTCAAAGTCGGCAAAATCGCTGTTTCGTAAATATCGCTGACACATCAAAATTCGCGAGAGCATAATTTCGTCAATTTTCCACCAATTTTCGTACTTTTTGTTTTATTACCTTCACAAAAAGATTCTCTACGATTTCATAAGAAAAAATAACAAATTTTTTTTTTTAAATATCTTGGACACTGGTGCGTGACTCCAGATTTGGGCCTTGGACCCTGAAAGGGTTAATATGTTTGTTTTAGAGGAAGATATTATGAGGCCTAGTCGATTACATATTGGTTGAACTTCATTAAGAATGGTACTCATCTTCTTATGCCCAGTTGTATGGATCATGATGTCATCAGCATAGCTTATAATTATATGTTTAGGCGAGGCCAGTAGAACATTTAGGAGAGAATTAATCAGAATATTAAATAGCATGGGACTGAGAACTCCTCCCTGCAGTGTACCTAGGGACATTTCCTTCAAGAACTATTACAAATTGTAATTATTAGAACATAAAAATTATACAGTAGAGCCCACTTATACGTCAGGTCAGGTTCCAGGCTGCCACCGTAAAGTGGAAAACCCTTTTTTTCCACTTATGAATGCATAGAAATACTAGATAACAAGTTAACACTAACATATATTAAGTTAGCAATAGAACTAGGCATTAAAAAACAATAAAAAAGTAAAATACACATATAGTACACTCATTACTTACCTTAACCCTTTGACTGTTTCAGTCGTAAGTATACGTCTTACGAGCCACCGTGTTTGACGTATATATACTCATAAGTTCTAGCGGCTTCAAACCAAGCAGGAGTAAGCTGGGAGGCCCACATGTGAGAAAATGGGTCTGTGTGGTCAGTGTGCACCATATAAAAAACAATCCTGCAGCACGCAGTGCATAATGAGAAACAAAAAACTCCGACCGTTTTTTTTTTTAATTAAAACACTGACTTTGTTTTGTATTTTTGTATAGTATTTATGGTTGTATTCTCGTTTTCTTGGTCTCATTTGATAGAATGGAAAACATATAGAAATAGAGGTGATTTTGATTGGTTTTACTCTGAAAAGAACCTGGAAATGGAGCTCAAAGTAGGGGAAATGTCTGATTTTTGCCAGTGTTCAAATGTAAACAAATGATGTCATTGTCCAATAAATGTCCAACTAACCATTCTAATATGCAGTCATGAATGGGTTGACATTATTTATACAATTATTACAATATTGCAGTACTCTGCATAATAGTAAATCTTCTATTTTTTGTTTGAATAAAAATTAAAAATAGAAAGCAAGAGTAATATCAGAGGGGCCTGGAGACATGACTGATGAGCAAAGAAAATGTTATTTTAGAGGCAGGAATGTCTGCAGTGTTCATTGGGTAGTTGAAATCGGTAAATGGGCGGTTTCTTGAACTCAGTCGATAGAACAAATGGAGTTCTAAAGAAATAGTTATGAGTTTGGTCAACTGGAACAATGGAATTAGTCGAAAATAGGGCTCAAATTTGGGGAAATGGCCGATTCATTAATATTGCTGAGATCGCTAACTTCGCGAGAGTGTAATTCCGTAAGTTTTTTATCAAATTTCATACTTTTGGTGTCATTACCATCGGGAAAAGATTCTCTGTCATTTCATAAGAAAATATAATTTGGGATTTGGGGTTGTGACAGTCAAGGGGTTAAAATATCTGTAGTCTTAATCTAGGGTGAGTAGTACACACAAATGGTGCAAACTCTTCCACACAACCAATCACAGTTGGAGTCCCACAAGGAAGCGTCCTTGGACCACTCCTCTTTCTCATCTACATCAACGACCTACCGAATGCATCACAGCTTCTCAAACCCATATTATTTGCAGATGACACTACATATGTTTTCTCTCACCAAAACCCAGTCATGCTTGCCAATGCCCGTCAATGCCGAATTACAGAAAATATCTGCCTGGATGATGACTAATAAACTTACACTGAATACTGACAAAACCTACTTCATTCAGTTTGGAACCAAAGCTGCAAATGTTCCACTTAACATAATGCTAAACGGATCACCTGTCACAAGACTCACGGAGGGAAAATTCCTAGGAATCCACCTTGACAGTCGCCTCAGGTTCCAGACACATATACAACAAATAACCAAGACTGTAGGCATACTATCAAAGATATGATACTATGTTCCACAATCAGCTCTCCTTGCATTGTATCATTCACTCATCTACCCTTATCTCACATATGGAATTTGTGCATGGGGATCAACAACATTAAATCACCTAAGACCATTAATAACCCAGCAAAAGGCAGCAGTCAGAATGATAACAAATTCCCACGCCCGACAGCATACTCCATCAATATTCAAGTCTAAATCTGCTCACCATTAAGAACATCCATACTTATTCATGTGCCTACTACATACATAGAACAGTGCATGCAAACATGAACCCCCCACTGAAACTTTTCCCTTCTAATCTTAACAGGACACACGACCATAACACAAGACACAGATCTCTTTTTTATGTACCCCATGTCCATATCACACTGTGTAAAAACTCTATGCACATAAAGGGTCCCAAAATTTGGAATTCATTACCAGAAAATACCAGAGTAACTCAGTCTGAAAATCAATTTAAGACTCTTCTCAAAAGCCACCTAATCACCCTAGATTATCTAACACTACCAATAGATCTACCAATTACCTAAATCTTAAAACTTCATGACAAGACAAACAAGCTCATCTATTGACAAACTACCACATAGAAGTATACATACCTACCAAAACCAGTATTACCCTTCACCAAATTGTAACAGTCTCATACTGTAAACTACTGAAAACTACTCCTGAATCATGTTTCATAAAAAGCATTTTTGAATTCGTGAATACAGTGGACCCTCGACTAACGATATTAATTGGTACCCAAGAACGAATATCATTAGTCGAGTTTTTTTATCGTTAGTCGAGGCAACATATTAGCGTTAACATGTATCGTTAGTCGAATTTAACGTTAGACAATGCCATCATTGGTCGAGGGTCCACTGTATATCCTTTTGTTTGTGTAAATTAGATTCACTTATTATTAATAGAACTACTATACAACTATGATAATTTCTTTAGTAATAAGTAGTCAGTAAGCCATTGAATTAAGACAGCCCATAATGCCAAGGCATAATAGAGGCTCTCTTTGCACTGCAACCCATCATTGTAAAAATATAATCTCATTGTACTACTTGCAAAGAAATAAATGAATCTGAATCTGAATTTATTGTAAGAAATCAAGTGTGGTATGTATGGGAGCCAGCCAGGCTACCATATCAGGCCAACCCACCCCCACACAATATTCTATGACATTTAAGCATTCCAGAGCGATAAAATGCATATACAGTGGACCCTCGACTAACGCTATTAATCCGTTCCTGAGAGCTCATCGTTAGTCAAAATTATCGTTGGTCAAGTCAATTTTCCCCATAAGAAATAATGGAAATCAAATTAATCCATGTAGGACACCCCAAAGTATGAAAAAAAAATTGTTTTTACCACATGCAATACTAATTTTAATACACACAAACTGAAGAAGACATGCGCAGTTACATGACACTTACCTTTATTGAAGATCTGGTGATGATTGATGGGATGGGAGGAGGGGCGAGTGTTGATGGTCTTAGTGTTTAGAAGGGGAATCCCCTTCCATTAGGACTTGAGGTGGCAAGTCCTTTTCCGGGGTTACTTCCCTTCCCTTTAAATCTCTCAAACCAACCTTTGCTGGCCTTAACCCTTTCAGGGTCCATCCCGTAGATCTACGGCTTTACGTTCAGGGTCCAAACCGTAGATCTACGTCATGAGCTCAGCTCACTCTGATAAACTGTGAGTGGTACACTTGGGCCTAGATATGAGAGAATACATCTATGTGGTATGTGTGCACCACATAAAACAAATCCTGCAGCACACTGTGTATAATGAGAGAAAAAAACTGACACCACGATTTTCGATTAAAACAGCAAATTTGCAGTGTTTTTTCGTATGTTTTTTATAGTTGTATTTGCGATTTCTTGGTCTCATTTGATAGAATGGAAGACATATTACAGAAACAGAGATGATTTTGATTGGTTTTAGCACTGGAAATGGCTTGAAACTGAGCTCAAAATAGCGGAAATATTAAATTTTTGCCGATGTTCAAGAGTAAACAAACGACCTCACACGTCTAATACACGCCAGCTGGTGGGTCTAATATACATTCACAAATGTGTTGATGATATTTATACAATTATTACAATATTGCATAACAGTAAATCTTCTATTTTTTGGTGTGAATAAAAATTCATTATGTGAATAAAAAATCAAAATGGGATTTATTTGTGAAGCCTCAAAACGTAACTAATGAACCGAGGAAATGTTAGTTTAGTGCCAGGAATGCCTACATTGTTTATTCTGGACGCTATTTTGAAATTGGAATATTTTGAACTTTGTGTTAAATTGGCCAAATTACCAATTTCCGATCACTTTATTTTGTAGTTGAAACAGTTGACTTGGCGATTTCTTGTGCTCAATCGATAGAAAAGTAATACTAGTGAAATAGCTAAGAATTTGGTCGACTGGAATGATGTAATTGGCCTAAAATGGGAGTCAAAGTCTGCAAAATCGCCGATTCGTAAACATCGCTGACACATCAAAATTCGCGAGAGCATAATTTCGTCAATTTTCCATCAAATTTCGTACTTTTTGTTTTATTACCTTCACAAAAAGATTCTCTACCATTTCATAAGAAAAAATAACAAATTTTTTGGGGGAAAATTCTTGGACACTGGGGCACCACTTCAGATTTTGGCCTTGGACCCTGAAGGGGTTAAATTCACTCACATCACCACTAGTTGCTGGCATTTTTTAATTAAATCGTCATGCAACTTCCTAGCCTTTTCACATATGATCGCTTGAGAGATGCTATCTCCTGCTATCTGCTTTTCGTTTATCCACACCAATAACAGTCTCTCAACATCTTTGAGTACTTGCGATCTCAGTTTCGAAAACATAGTTGCACCTTTGGCAAGAACAGCTTCCTTGATTGGCATTTTCTTGGCCACAATAGTAGCGATGGTTGATTGGGGTTTTGTGTACAACCTGGCCAGCTCGGAGACACGCACTCCACTTTCATACTTAGCAATGATCTCTTTCTTCATATCCATAGTAATTCTCACCCTTTTTGCTGTAGGGTTGGCACTAGAAGCTTTCTTGGGGCCCATGGTGACTTATTTTGCAGGTGCAATCACTAAAAAGGCTGTGATAATATGAAATGTTCCGATTGTATGCTTGGAAGCGACCGCAGTGGCTGGCTGGCTTGTAAACACTGGCCAGAAGTGGACGCGTCTCAGACGGAACGAATAGTGTTGGTCAAGTTTTTTAGCGCTAGTCGAGGCAAAAATTTTGCGTTAAAATGTATCGCTAGTCGGATTTATCGTTAATCGATGCCATCGTTGATCGAGAGTCCACTGTACAGTTCACTCATTACTTACCTTAAAATATTTGTATTCTTAATGTAGGGTCAGAGGTGAGTAAACAAGATAAAACGAATAAATGAGAGAGAGAGAGAATGAGTACATGAGAGAGGACACTCGCAGAGTTATGTAAATAAACCAGGTGTATGCGGGTTTTGTAAACAAACCAGGCGAACACGTCTGGTTTGTGTACAAGTTATCTCTGTGTCGATATGGTAGAATAAATAAAGAGGAACACTCCTATTTTCGTGTAACACCATTTTTAGAAGAAATGATGCTCTGAGTGAAGGCAGCAGGATGACACAACTCTAGAACAAAATCCTCAGTCTTGAACAAAAGTTATCAACACCAGGAATGACTAACTGTGGCAAGACCATCCAAACAGTCATAGATAGTCATACTCAACAAATAATATCTCTTAATACAAAGGTTGAAGAAGCAGTAAAAGAATGGAAGAACAACTTAGATAACCAGTTCAGTGACTACTTTGCTCTCCAAGAAGATAAAACTGAGCAAGATAAACTATCGGACGCAGTAATAGTTAACAGTCCACTTTTTCCCAGTGATATGAACCAAACGAACAGTAAAGAAATTACTCTGCAGATCATAAAGGACCAAACAAGTGTTATTGTACCAGAGTCAGAAATGAAAGAAGCCAGGTTACTAGGATCCCATGGTAGAAAAAGTGTTATGCTTAGATTCCACTCACATGACAGGAAAAAAGACTTAATTATTGCATCTATTAAAGTAAAGAAAGAGGTATACATAAACGAGTGTCTTACCAAAAAACGTCAGAACCTCCTGTATAGAGTCAGAAAACTTAAGCGGGAGAATAATGACACAATACACCAATGCTTCACACGGGATGGGAAAATTCTAGTTAGGAAAACAAATGTAGGTCAACTGTACACAATCACGAATGAGAATGATCTATCACGATTTCTCAGGGATACTAATCTTACAGAGAATACCTGAATGTCCAACCTAAAAGCCTACGTAATGTAGTGTATGTTTTGCTTCATTATTGTTCAAATTTCATAGTACAATCTCTTAGTAATTAAATAATCAACTACCTCATTTTGTGATTTTACTAGTAAGCATAAGTCACCTTATCTAATTTTCTTATTTGCTATTGTTTGCTTAAATATTAGCTGAATTGATACTTTCTCTGTCCATATTACTACCTCATATTTTTTTAAATACTATCAATTGATATTACTTACTAAAATTAATAATTGCCATTTTTACTATCAATACAATTTACTCTTAACATTTTTGACATCATTTAATAACCATTACTTGTCTAATTACCTTAACCTGTTTTAATACCACATTTACTATCTTAGAGTACAGTGGACCCCCACATACCGTTGGCATCACATAACGTTAAATCCGCATACCGATACATTTTATCGCTAAGATTTTCCCTCGCATACCGCTAAAAAGCCCGCTCAACGCTATTCGTCTGAGATGCATCTAATGTGCGGCCTGAGCCAGCCTCACATGCTCTGCAGGTGGCATTGTTTACCAGCCAGCCTCCGCGGTAACATCCAAGCATACAATTGGAACATTTTGTATTATTACAGCGTTTTGGTGATTTTATCTGCAAAATAAGTGACCATGGGCCCCAAGAAAGCTTCTAGTGCCAACCCTACAGGAATAAGGGTGAGATTTACTATAGAGATGAAGAAAGAGATCATTGCTAAGTATGAAAGTGGAGTACGTGTCTCCGAGCTGGCCAGGTTGTATAGTAAACCCCAATCAACCATCGCTACTATTGTGTCCAAGAAAACAGCAATCAAGGAAGCTGTTCTTGCCAAAGGTTCAAGTGTGTTTTCGAAACAGAGATCGCAAGTGATAGAAGATGTTGAGAGACTCTTATTGGTGTGGATAAACGAAAAACAGATAGCAGGAGATAGCATCTCTCAAGCGATCATAAGTGAAAAGGCTAGGAAGTTGCATGAGGATTTAATTAAAAAATGCCTGCAACTAGTGATGATGTGAGTGAATTTAAGGCCAGCAAAGGTTGGTTTGAGAGATTTAAGAAGCGTAGTGGCATACATAGTGTGATAAGGCATGGTGAGGCTGCCAGTTCGGACCACAGAGCAGCTGAAAAATATGTGCAGGAATTCAAGGAGTACATAGACAGTGAAGGACTGAAACCTGAACAAGTGTTTAATTGTGACGAAACAGGCCTGTTTTGGAAGAAAATGCCAAGCAGGACCTACATTACTCAGGAGGAAAAGGCACTCCCAGGACATAAGCCTATGAAAGACAGGCTTACTCTTCTCATGTGTGCCAATGCTAGTGGTGATTGCAAAGTGAAGCCTTTATTAGTGTATCACTCAGAAACTCCCAGAGCGTTCAGGCAAAAGAATATCCTCAAGGCTAATTTGTGTGTGCTGTAGAGGGCAAACAGTAAGGCATGGGTCACTAGGGACTTTTTCTATGACTGGTTACACCAAGCATTTGCCCCCATTGTGAAAAATTATCTAACTGAAAAGAAATTAGACCTTAAGTGCCTCCTGGTGTTAGACAATGCCCCTGGTCATCCTACAGACTTGGCAGAGCGACTTTGTGGGGACATGAGCTTCATTAAGGTCAAGTTTTTGCCTCCTAATACCACTCCTCTCCTGCAGCCCATGGACCAGCAGGTTATTGCAAACTTCAAAAACTGTACACAAAAGCTCTGTTTGAAAGGTGCTTTGTAGTGACCTCAGAAACTCAATTGACTCTAAGAGAGTTTTGGAGAGAGCACTTTAATATCCTCAATTGTGCAAACCTTATAGGTAAGGCTTGGGAGGGAGTGACTAAGAGGACCTCGAACTCTGCTTGGAAGAAACTGTGGCCAGAATGTGTAGACCAAAGGGATTTTGAAGGGTTTGAGGCTAACCCTGGGAATCCTATGCCAGTTGAGGAATCCATTGTGGCATTGGGAAAGTCCTTGGGGTTGGAGGTTAGTGTGGAGGATGTGGAAGAGTTGGTGGAGGAGGACAATGACGAACTAACCACTGATGAGCTGCTAGATCATCTTCATCAGCACGAGGCCACACCTGAGGAAACTGCTTCGGAGGAGGGGAGAGAGAAATTGAACAAGTTGCCTGCTTCTAAGATTAAGGAAATCTGTGCAATGTGGCTTAAAGTGCAAACCTTCATGGATGAAAATCACCCTCAGACAGCTGTTGCAAGCCGTGCTGGTGACTATTACACTGACAATGTTGTGAACCACTTTAGGAAAGTCATAAAGGAATGAGAGGTATAGACCTCTGTGGACAGATATGTTGTGCGACAGAAGTCCAGCGACTCTGAAGCTGGTCCTAGTGGCATTAAAAGAAGAAGGGAAGTAACCCCGAAAAGGACTTGACACCTCGTCTTAATGGAAGGGGATTCCCCTTCTAAACACTAAGACTCTCTCCTCCTCCCATCCCATCAATCATCACCAGATCTTCAATAAAGGTAAGTGTCATGTAACTGTGCATGTCTTCTTCAGTTTGTGTGTATTAAAATTAATATTTCATGTGGTAAAAAAATTTTTTTTCGTACTTTTGGGTGTCAGGAACGGATTAATTTGATTTCCATTATTTCTTATGGGAAAATTAATTTGCATAACGATAATTTCGCATAACATTGAGCTCTCAGGAACGGATTAATATCGTTATGCGGGGGTCCACTGTATTATCATTACTAATATGACATTTTGAGGCATAAGACACTTTTACTGATTTTAGTGTGTACCTGCATGCCAGAACAGTGTGTAAGTTTATTTAGGTACATGTCTTAATTTCATCTTGTTGGTATTATATACCATTCTTGTACTACTACTACTACTACCACCACCTCTTCCTGCCTATATATAGCCGTCCTGCTCCACTTCTGTTTAGTGTGACTTTGTAAATGGTCCAAGTCGGACTGAAACGTCGCCGTAAGCTTCTCTCTTTTATGTACGGGTTATTTGTGTATAAGTATAATTATCAGAGTACATATAAAATATGAAATAACTTTTAAAAACACTTGAAATTTTGGAGTTTCCAGACATAATAGAGAGACTTGGTGTTTACGGAGCTCATGGAGAATGTAAACAAACCGGGTGGGGCGCGGTGACCATATTAGAAAGTCAAGTGGGGGGAGCCGTATAGCGAGTTTTGGTCATAATTTGAAATGTCCATATTAATGGAACGCCGTAAAGCAGGGCCCTTCAGTACAGTGGAACCTCGGTATACGACCACCTCCCTACTCGGACAAAGCTCAGCACTCAATCAAACAAATACAACCTGCCAGAACTTCGCTGTAAGCTATTTCATGTTTATTTGCATTTTTTATGATATGTATTTGTATAAATAAGTCACCATGGGTCCTACGAAGATTAGTGATAACAGCCAACTAAACAGAAAATTGGTTGGGAAGAACTTGTTTGATACTCAAATGGAGCAGTACTTGAACTGCCTTTGAGTATCGCAAGCGGCAGGACTCCATGTTGCTGTCAGGTTAGCATCCAGCACCAACTTCGCGGTCTTATATCTTGGTAAGTACTGGTTCTATTTTTTTTGGGGGGGGTCTTATAACACACAGAAAATTGCCCTCTTTAATTATTTTTTTTTTTTTCAAAATATTTGGAGCGCTGCACGAGAGAATGTAGATCTACGTTTGGACAGTTTAAGGGTTAAGAATCCCAGTAGAAATAAATTACACTGACCCTACAGTATTGTATTAACCTAAGTGAAAATCTGCTTAACCCTTTCAGGGTCCATCCCATAGATCTACGGCTTTACGGTGAGTGTCCAAACCGTAGATCTACGCCATGAGCTCAGCTCACTCTGATAAACTGTGAGTGGTACATTTGGGCCTAGATATGAGAGAATACATCTATGTGGTATGTGTGCACCACATAAAACAGATCCTGCAGCACACTGTGTATAATGAGAGAAAAAAACTGAAATCATGATTTTTCGATTAAAACAGCAACTTTGCAGTGTTTTATCGTATGTTTTTTATAATTGTATTTGCGATTTTTTGGTCTCCTTTGATAGAATGGAAGACATATTACAGAAATAGAGATGATTTTGATTGGTTTTAGCACTGGAAATGGCTTGAAACTGAGCTCAAAGTAGCGGAAATGTTAAATTTTTGCCGATATTCAAGAGTAAACAAACGACCTCACACGTCTAATACACACCAGCTGGTGGGTCTAATATACATTCACAAATATGGTGATGATATTTATACAATTATTACAGTATTGCATAACAGTAAATCTTCTATTTTTTGGTGTGAATAAAAATTCATTATGTGAATAAAAAATCAAAATGGAATTTATTTGTAAAGCCTCAAAACATAACTAATGAACAGAGGAAATGTTAGTTTAGTGCCAGGAATGCCTACATTGTTTATTCTGGACCCTATTTTGAAATTGGAATATTTTGAACTTTGTGTTAAATTGGCCAAATTAACAATTTCCGATCACTTTATTTTGTAGTTGAAACAGTTGACTTGGCGATTTCTTGTGCTCAATCGATAGAATAGAAGTAATACTAGTGAAATAGCTAAGAATTTGGTTGATTGGAATAATGTAATTGGCCTAAAATGGGAGTCAAAGTCGGCAAAATCGCCGATTCGTAAATATCGCTGACATCAAAATTTGCGAGAGTATAATTTCGTCAATTTTCCACCAAATTTCGTACTTTTTGTTTTATTACCTTCACAAAAAGATTCTCTACCATTTCATAAGAAAAAATAACAAATTTTTTTTTTTTAAATTCTTGGACACTGGTGCGTGATTCCAGATTTGGGCCTTGGACCCTGAAAGGGTTAATGTACAGTACAGTACAAGCACCTGAAGTTGGTACCTGACCAGTCGGGCTGTGGTTCATACGTTGGATTGCGTGCAGCCAGCAGTAACAGCCTGGTTGATCAGGCCTTGATCCACCATGACGCCTGGTCACAAACCGGGCCACGGGGGCGTTGACCCCCAGAACTCTCTATAGGTAAACTCCAGGTGCCATTAATGCATGCCTTCAACATTTATGTGCCCTCAGGACCATTGTACAAACTGTTTTCTATGAAATCACTTATATTATTATTAAAATCAACACTAAGTGCTAAGCCCACCAGGATCATACAGTGCTGAAAATCACTTGGAGAGTTCCTGAGTAAGACTCCTTTTACCATGGTTGTTTAAAAACATTGATAAATATATTTGTCATATAATATTGTACTTTATGAAGCTGTTAATTATTGTGCTTCCATTAGTTTTATTTACAAAAAGAAAATTCATTTGTCTTTACTATTACATTTTTTCTTGAGAATGTATAATGTACATGTGAAAAATAAGCCACACCCAACACATACTGTGTGAATGCAAGATAGATTTACTTCCTATTTGTATTCACCTAAATATTGCTCTTTACAGATCCACAGATTGATGGTTAGTGATTCCCCCCGGACTAAAGCATATGCTGATGCTATCAACAACAACAAGCACTTGTTTAATGACAAGATTGTCATGGATGTTGGAGCAGGCACAGGTGACGTACACTAAATTGTATAGCCCTGCAGGGCAAAAAATTAAGGACCATATGGTGGTTTGGTCATTTAGAGAGAATGGAACAATGTAGAATGACTTGGAGAGCATATAAATCTTTAGGGAAGAAAGGCGGGGTAGGGGTCGTCCTTGAAAAGGTTGGAGGGGGGGGGGTAAAGGAAGTTTAGTGGGCGAGGGGCTTGGACTTCCAGCAAGTGTGTGTGAGCATATTAGATAGGAGTGATTAGAGATGAATGGTTTTTGGGACCTGATGAGCTGTTGGAGTGTGAGCAGGGTTATATTTTGTGAGAGGATTCAGGGAAACTGGTTAGCCAGACTTGAGTCCTGGAAATGGGAAGTACAATGCCTGCACTTTAAAGGAGGGGTTTGGGATATTGGTTAGTTTTTTGTGCTTCATTTACTTAAATACAGTACTGCTGATTTTACAGTGGAACCTCATTACTTGAACTTAATTTGTTCCAGAAGTCTGTTCAAGTGCCAGTCTGTTCGAGTACAAATCGAATTTTTCCCAACCAATTTTCTTTTTGGTTGGCTGTTATCACTAACCCTCTTAAGTCCCATGGTGACTTGTTTATATAAATATAAAAAATGCAAAGAAACACGAAATAGTTTATGAAGCTCTGGCAGGTTGTGTTTGGTTGAGTGTCAAGCAAACAGTTGACTACCGAGCAACTTGTTTACCTAACAGCGCGTTCAAATACCAAATTGTTCGAGTATGGAGCTGTTCCCATATGGAGCTGTTCGAGTACTGAGGTTGCCCTGTATTTTGCTGGGTTTACTGCTCTGTAAGATTAAAAATTTCTTGACTGTAAACAGTAAAGCCCTGTTGGATCTTGTTGCAGTGTCCCATTTGGTTTACAGGAGGGCTCTGTTTATACAGCTCTAAATATGGTGCTGGTCGTCCTTCCCTTATGCAACTGATGTACGAAAATGGCGATAATGGCGTTGCAGTGGTAAAAGCACCAAACATAATGAAGAATGGCTCAATTGAAAGTGTGGAACACTGAAAATTGGTTTTTGTTGGCTTTTAATTGACCCATTTTTCATTATGCTCTGTGCTTTTACTGCTGCAGCACAGTTATAACCATTCTCACACAACAGTTGCATAAGGGAAGGATGATTGGCACCATATTTAGAGCTTTTTTAACCCCATGATGCTACATTACTTTTTCATGTGGGAAGGATGGGGTGTGAGGATTGCAATGAGGTACTTTCTTCCACATGTCCAATCTGGGATTAACCCATAAACGGTCCAAGCAGATCTACGTTCACATGTGTAGTGCTACAAAAGTAGATTACGTTTTTTTTACATATTTTCAAATGTAACAAAAAAAAAGTAGATCAAAGTTTTTTTACACATTTTCAAATGTAAAAAATAAAAAAGAAGATCTACTTTTTTTTACATACTTTTAAATGTTGAAAAAATGTATATATACGTTTGGACCGTTTACGGGTTAAGAGCCAAGAATTTTTTTAGAAATATTTTCCCCAGTCAAAATTTTTCTCTGGAGGGATAAGAGATGATATGGTTCTTAGCATAAACACCAGTGACAATGCCATGATGGCTGTCATGCTACCCAATACAAATTAAATAATTTTGTCAGAAATACTAGTAGAGGTTGCCTGTTAATACAGGAGTGGCAACTCAATGTATGCAACTCCTGGCATTCATTCTGGGTCATTCTCAACCATATATGGTTCAGTGATAGTATCAGTGATGCTTTCAGTTTAAACAAAATGTCTAGATTGCCATAATGTCTAAAATTGGCAGATATTCTTGTCTTCTGACTATGTTGCAAGAGTTTGACAGTTCAGCAGTTTTGACAAATGTTAAGGCATTAAGCCAAAGAATGGCTAAACAAGTTCCTAAAATATAATTTTTCATGTTGCAGCAATTTCACCCAGCATGAGACTGATAAAATTCCATCAGTTATCTCTGAATATAAATTGGAAATGGCTAAAATACTGTTCTAGATATTTTGCTAATGTAGTGGTACAGGTCCACATCCCTTTATCTGAAATTCTGAAATTTGAAAAGTTCCAAAAACTTAAGTTTTTCGTGGAGTGTGGAGCGTCAGTCTTCCCTACATAACTCCAATGCCGCCACGTGGCGATGTGACCCAGCACCGGCAGCCAAAGTGGCAGGCGTCAGTTGTGTCTCAGCGCTTGTAATCTTCACACGTGCATCTGCTGTTTGCTGATATTTTGTTTTTGCTTTTTTATTTTGTGACTGTGTTTAACCCTTTGACTGTTTGCAAGCCCATTTCTGAAACTGTCATTCTGGGGGAAAAAAATTATTTTTTCTTATGAAATGATAGAGAATCTTTTCCCGATGCTAATGGCACCAAAAGTACAAAATTTGATCGAAAACTTACGGAATTACACTCCAGCGAAGTTAGCGATCTTGGCGATTTATACGCATCGGTGATTTCTCCGACTTTGAGCCTTATTTTCGGCTAATTCTATTGTTCCGGTGAACCAAACTCATAGCTATTTCTTTAGATCTCCATCTTTTCTATCAATTGAGCACAAGAAACTGCCCATTTTCTGATTTCAACTACCCAATAAAGTGGTCAGAAATTGGCAATTTGGCCAATTTCACGCAAATTAAAAAAGATGCCAATTTCAAAGTAGGGTCCAGAATAAACAATGCAGACATTCTTGGCACTAAAATAACATATCCTCTGTTCATTAGTCACATCTCCAGGCCCCTCTTTTATTACTCTTGCTTTCTATTTTGATTTTTTATTCACACAAAAAAACAGAAGATTTACTGTTAGGCAGACAACTGCATTATTGTAAAAATGGTATAAATAATATCAGTGCACTAGTGAAAGAATATTAGACTTCCCAGTTGATGTGTATTGGACGTGTGGTGTGATTTGCTTACTCTTGAACATTGGTAAAAATCGAACATTTCCGCTACTTTGAGCTCAATTTCAAGGTTGTTTTCATTGTGAAACTAATCAAAATCATCTCAATTTCTGTAATACGTTTTCCATTCTACCAAATGAGACCAAGAAAATGAGAATATGACCATAAATATTATACGAAAATACACCTCAAAGTCGGCGTTTTAATCCAAAAACACGGTCGGAGTTTTTTTTTCTCGTTATGCATTGCGTGCTGCAGGAATTTTTTTTATACAGTGCACACTGACCACACAGACCCATTCTCTCACATGTGGGCCTACCAGCTTTCTCCTGCTTGATTTGAAGCCGCTATAATTATTGAGTATATATACAGTGGACCCCCGCATAACGATTTTAATCCGTGCAAGAGGGGTAATTGTTATGCGAAATAATCGGTATGTGAATGAATTTTCCCCATAAGAAATAATGGAAATAAAATTAATCCGTGCAAGACACCCAAAAGTATGAAAAAAAAAATTTTTTACCACATGAAATGTTAATTTTAATACACACAAACTGAAAAAGGCATGCACACTTACATGACACTTACTTTTATTGAAGATCTGGTGATGATTGATGGGATGGGAGGAGGGGAGAGAGAGTGTTAGTGTTTAGAAGGGGAATCCCCTTCCATTAAGACTTGAGGTGTCGAGTCCTTTTCTGGGGTTACTTCCCTTCTTCTTTTAATGCCACTAGGACCAGCTTCAGAGTCACTGGACTTCTTTCGCACAACATATCTGTCCATAGTGGCCTGTACCTCTCGTTCCTTTATGACTTCCCTAAAGTGTTTCACAACATTGTCAGTGTACAGGTTGCCAACACGGCTTGCATTAGCTGTGTGAGGGTGATTTTCATCCATGAAGGTTTGCACTTCAAGCCACTTTGCACAGATTTCTTTAATCTTTGTAGTAGGCAACTTCTTCAATTTCTCTCTCCCCTCCTCTGAACCAGTTTCCTCAGGTCTGGCCTCTTGCTCTTGAAGTTGATATATCAGCTCATCAGTGGTTAGTTCTTCATTGTCCTCCTCCACCAACTCTTCCACATCCTCCCCACTAACCTCCAACCCCAAGGACTTTCCCAATGCCACAATGGATTCCTCAAGTGGCATAATCCTCTCAGGGTTAGCCTCAAACCCTTCAAAATCCCTTTTGTCTACACATTCTGGCCACAGTTTCTTCCAAGCAGAGTTCAAGGTCTTCTTAGTCACTCCCTCCCAAGCCTTACCTATAAGGTTTACACAATTGAGGATATTAAAGTGCTCTCTCCAAAACTCTCTTAGAGTCAGTTGAGTTTCTGAGGTCACTACAAAGCACCTTTCAAACAGAGCTTTTGTGTACAGTTTTTTGAAGTTTGCAATAACCTGCTGGTCCATGGGCTGCAGGAGAGGAGTGGTATTAGGAGGCAAAAACTTCACCTTAATGAAGCTCATGTCCCCATAAAGTCGCTCTGCCACGTCTGTAGGATGACCAGGGGCATTGTCTAACACCAGGAGGCACTTAAGTTCTAATTTCTTTTCAGTTAGGTAATCTTTCACATTGGGGGCAAATGCATGGTGTAACCAGTTATAGAAAAAGTCCCTAGTGACCCATGCCTTACTGTTTGCCCTCCACAGCACACACAAATTATCCTTGAGGACATTCTTTTGCCTGAACGCTCTGGGAGTTTCAGAGTGATACACTAATAAAGGCTTAACTTTGCAATCACCACTAGCATTGGCACACATCAACAAAGTAAGCCTGTCTTTCATAGGCTTATGTCCTGGGAGTGCCTTTTCCTCCTGAGTAATGTAGTTCCTGCTTGGCATTTTCTTCCAAAACAGGCCTGTTTCATCACAATTAAACACTTGTTCAGGTTTCAGTCCTTCACTGTCTATGTACTCCTTGAATTCATGCACATATTTTTCAACCGCTTTGTGGTCCGAACTGGCAGCCTCACCATGCCTTATCACACTATGTATGCCACTACGCTTCTTAAATCTCTCAGACCAACCTTTGCTGGCCTTAAATTCACTCACATCATCACTAGTTGCAGGCATTTTTTTAATTAAATCCTCATGCAACTTCCTAGCCTTTTCACATATGATCGCTTGAGAGACGCTATCTCCTGCTAGCTGTTTTTCATTTATCCACACCAATAAGAGTCTCTCAACATCTTCCATCACTTGCGATCTTTGTTTCGAAAACACAGTTAAACCTTTGGCAAGAACAGCTTCCTTGATTGCCTTTCTGGTGCCCACAATAGTAGCAATGGTTGATTGGGGTTTCTTGTACAACCTGACCAGGTCGGCGATACGCACTCCACTTTCATACTTATCAATGATCTCTTTCTTCATTTCTATTGGAATTCTCACCCTTATTGGTGTACGGTTGGCACTAGAAGCTTTCTTGGGGCCCATGGTCACTTATTTTCCAGAAACAGCACCGAAAACACTGTAATAATACGAAATATTCCGATTGTATGCTTGGATGTTACCGCGGAAGCTGGCTGGTAAACAATGGCACGGGCGGCACATGTGAGGCTGGCTGAGGGCGCACATTGGACGCGTCTCGGACGAAAATCGGTGAGCGGGTTTTTAAGCGGTATGCGCGGCAAAATTTTTGCGATTAAAGCAAGCGGTATGCGGATTAATCGCTATGTGATGCCATCGTTATGCGGGGGTCCACTGTACGTCCGAAACACTGGCTCGTAAGACGTATATATACGGCTGAAACAGTCAAAGGGTTAATTTCACTGTGAAAATGCCAAAAAGAACTGCAGATACCCCAATGGGTAACAGTGAGAAAAAGAAGGAAGCATCTGACATTATCAATAACGCAGAAAGTAGAATTACTGCAGAAGCTTGATCGTGGTGTGTCAGTGGGGCATCTTACTGAAGAATATGGTGTTGAACTACCACTGTTGTTAATGCAATTGTTAATGCTTGGAAGGATGTTGATAAGTCAACATTAACAAATGCTTGGCACAGACTTTGGCATAAAACGATGTTTGATGTAAATGAACCTACAGATGAAGACTTTGAAGGATTTCGTGTCACTGATGAGAAGATGATATCAGTCCTCATAACTTACACCAAAAATTTATTGGACGAAAGTGTAAATAAGTTACAGGAAGCTGACATTAAAGAAATGCTGAACATTGACAATGATGCACTTGTTGTGCATTCCTTGAGTGATAGTGAAATTGCTGAAATAGTGTTAAATACAAATGAAAATGAGAATAGTAGTGATGGTGATGATGACATTGTGAACACAGGTGAAAAAGTCCCCATAGGCGATATGGTGAAAATGTGTGATCTATTAATTGCTGGCCTTGAACAACGTGTATTTATCAGTGAGCAAGAGATTATGGCAATTTACTCAGTTAACCCTTTCAGGGACGTACTAGTACACATAAATTCTAGCGCCTTCAGATCAAGCGGGAAAAGGGTGGTAGGCCTAGATGTGAGAGAATGGATCTGCGTGGTCATTGTGCGCAGTAGGAAAAAAATCGGAGACCCAGTGATGCATTGTGGGAACGACATTTTAGTACACTTTGTTCGCCATGCCTCGCGGTAAGAAACACCTCACTCCTTGGTGAATTGGAACACTTTTGTTCCCCAGTGACAGTTCTAATACAGATGGAGGTACCAGTGAAGATGACTTTCAAGGTTTTGATGAGGTTGTGACTGAAACTAATGACCATAATATCGGTAATAGTGAGGAAAATCCAAATGACTCTTAACCTTCCACCTCTGGTGCTGGGCCGTCTTGTTCACGTTCAGTTGTACCAGAGCAAAAGAGGAAACTAATATTTTCCCATATCCAGGACTCAGATGTTAGCAATGGTGATGATAGTGAATATGAACTCCAAGCTCTTGAAAACAGTTCCAGTAGTTAGAGTGAAGTGGAATATTCTCCAGTGAAGCATCAGTATATACAACACTACAGTGGACCCCCGCATACCGTTGGCCTTACATAACGTTAAATCCGCATACCGATACATTTTATCGCTAAGATTTTGCCTCGCATACCGCTAAAAAACCCGCTCAACGCTGTTCGTCCGAGACGCGTCTATGTGCGGCCTGAGCCAGCCTCACATGTTCCGCCGGTGGCATTGTTTACCAGCCAGCCTCCGCGGTAACATCCAAGCATACAATCGGAACATTTCATATTATTACAGAGTTTTTGGTGATTTTATCTGCAAAATAAGTGACCATGGGCCCCAAGAAAGCTTCTAGTGCCAACCCTACAGCAATAAGGGTGAGAATTACTATAGAGATGAAGAAAGAGATCATTGATAAGTATGAAAGTGGAGTGCATGTCTCCAAGCTGGCCAGGTTGTATAATAAACCCCAATCAACCATCGCTACTATTGTGGGCAACAAAACGGCAATCAAGGAAGCTGTTCTTGCCAAAGGTTCAACTGTGTTTTCGAAACAGAGATCGCAAGTGATGGAAGATGTTGAGAGACTCTTATTGGTATGGATAAATGAAAAACAGCTAGCAGGAGATAGCATCTCTCAAGTGATCATAAGTGAAAAGGCTAGGAAGTTGCATCAGGATTTAATTAAAAAAATGCCTGCAACTAGTGATGATGTGAGTGAATTTAAGGCCAGCAAAAGTTGGTTTGAGAGATTTAAGAAGTGTAGTGGCATACATAGTGTGATAAGGCATGGTGAGGCTGCCAGTTTGGACCACAAAGCAGCTGAAAAATATGTGCAGGAATTCAAAGAGTACATAGACAGTGAAGGACTGAAACCTGAACAAGTGTTTAATTGTGATGAAACAGGCCTGTTTTGGAAGAAAATGCCAAGCAGGACCTACATTACTCAGGAGGAAAAGGCACTCCCAGGACATAAGCCTATGAAAGACAGGCTTACTCTGTTGATGTGTTCCAATGCTAGTGGTGATTGCAAAGTGAAGCCTTTATTAGTGTATCACTCAGAAACTCCCAGACCGTTCAGGCAAAAGAATATCCTCAAGGCTAATTTGTGTGTGCTGTGGAGGGCAAACAGTAAGGCATGGGTCACTAGGGACTTTTTCTATGACTGGTTACACCATGCATTTGCCCCCAATGTAAAAGATTACCTAACTGAAAAGAAATTAGACCTTAAGTGCCTCCTGGTGTTAGACAATGCCCCTGGTCATCCTACAGATGTGGCAGAGCGACTTTATGGGGACATGAGCTTCATTAAGGTGAAGTTTTTGCCTCCTAATACCACTCCTCTCCTGCAGCCCATGGACCAGCAGGTTATTGCAAACTTCAAAAAACTGTACACAAAAGCTCTTTGAAAGGTGCTTTGTAGTGACCTCAGAAACTCAACTGACTCTAAGAGAGTTTTGGAGAGAGCACTTTAATATCCTCAATTGTGTAAACCTTATAGGTAAGGCTTGGGAGGGAGTGACTAAGAGGACCTTGAACTCTGCTTGGAAGAAACTGTGGCCAGAATGTGTAGACCAAAGGGATTTTGAAGGGTTTCAGGCTAACCCTGAGAGGAGTATGCCAGTTGAGGAATCCATTGTGGCATTGGGAAAGTCCTTGGGGTTGGAGGTTAGTGGGGATGATGTGGAAGAGTTGGTGGAGGAGGACAATGAAGAACTAACCACTGATGAGCTGCTAGATCAACTTCAACAGCAAGAGGCCAGACCTGAGGAAACTGGTTCAGAGGAGGGGAGAGAGAAATTGAAGAAGTTGCCTACTACAAAGATTAAGGAAATCTGTGCAATGTGGCTGAAAGTGCAAACCTTCATGGATGAAAATCACCCTCACACAGCTATTGCAAGCCGTGCTGGTGACTATTACACTGACAATGTTGTGAAACACTTTAGGGAAGTCATAAAGGAACGAGAGGTACAGGCCACTATGGACAGATATGTTGTGCGACAGAAGTCCAGTGGCTCTGAAGCTGGCCCTAGTGGCATTAAAAGAAGAAGGGAAGTAACCCCAGAAAAGGACTTGACACCTCAAGTCTTAATGGAAGGGGATTCCCCTTCTAAACACTAAGACTCTCTCCTCCTCCCATCCCATCAATCATCACCAGATCTTCAAGAAAGGTAAGTCATGTAATTGTGCATGCCTTTTTCAGTTTGTGTGTATTAAAATTAATATTTCATGTGGTAAATTTTTTTTTTTCATACTTTGGGGTGTCTTGCACGGATTAATTTGATTTCCATTATTTCTTATGGGGAAAATTCATTCTCATAACGATAATTTTGCATAACAATGAGCTCTCAGGAACGGATTAATATCGTTATGCGGTGGTCCACTGTATATGCGCTTCGTAGTGTGCCATATGCTATTCCAAGGGGAAGAAATACATCTCGGAGTACATCCTGTGGCTGTACAACAGGAACAGATAGTGGAAATGAAGATGATATTATTGCAATTAGAATGAAAAATGTGCATGCATCTGGTGGTGGTGGTAGTGGTGGTGACAGTCGTGAGGCGCCAGCAGTGGGCCATGCTGCTACCCACGCCGCTGACTCAGCTGAACTACAGCAAAGGCCACCATCCCCCACCCACCCACCACACCAACCTCCACAACCACAACTTCCACAACCACAACCTCCACAGCCACAACCACCTGTCAATATCCAGTACCCACCAGCAGACCGCACCTGGGATTGGCAGAAAGCTGACAATTTTGTTCCCATTCCCCATCAGTTTGATGAAAGTCAAAGTGGAATACGGCCATCTTGTACACTTGGGAACAATGCCACTGAACTGGAATGTTTCGAGTTATTCTTTGACAAACCCCTGATGGAAATTATTTTCAGGGAAAGCAACAGATACTTGATTACATCATGACAAACAATACTTTCACCAAAATCACGCCTACACCAGTGGAAGGAGACAACCGTGGCTGAGATGTATCTTTTCTTTGCCACAATAATGCTTATACCTCAAATCATACTGGTCAACAGACCGCCTGGTTGCAACCCCAGGTTTCAGTGATATAATATGAGTGAATTGATTTGTGCTACTATTGCATTTGCTACACTTCTCAGATAAAACCAGGCCGGACAGAAACAACAGGTTATATAAGATTAGGAATGTGTTTGTGTATCTGAAACAGAAATTCTATATGTATTTTTATCCCTTCAGGAAGCTTGTTATTGATGAGGCTTTGATTCTGTTCGAAGGTAGACTGTCATTCAAGCAGTATATACCAAGCAAGAGAAAATGCTTTGGTATAAAGTTGTTTGTGCTTTGTGATTGCTACAGTGGTCTTGTATTGAATATTATTGTGTACACTGGAAGTTATACATTGCAAAATACCAGGAAGTTATTGGGCATCTCTGGTGATGTGGTTAGAATAATGATGGAACCATATCTTGGTAAGGGGCATATACGTATTATATACTGGTAACTGGTACACAAGCCCCTCACTCAGTGATTTTTTGCGAGTGAACATGACAGATGTGTATGGTACAGTGTGTGCAAATCGTAAGCATATGCCCAGGTTTGACGCTGGCACTCGTAGAGGTGACGTGCAGGCGTTGGCTGCCAATGACAAAAAAGTAAATAAAAAAAATACCGGGTGATCGGCAGTTGGTGATACCACATCCAGCTCATTTTCTGCCAACTTCACGCCTTTATATCTCGGTAAGTATTGATGGCAAAAAAAATTTTTAGCCTATAATGATTAGGAAAAAAACTATCTTTTCATAATTTTTTTTTTTTTTTTTTTTTTTTTTTTTTAATTTCTCGACCCTGAGAACAAGTCTGGGAGAGGGCCTGTCAACCCTGAAAGGGTTAATGAGGTCAAATCTGAATGGCGATTAGTCACTAGTGGTGGTCCACAAGAATCAGTTGTAGGCCCTCTCTTGTTCATAATTTACATTAATGACCTTGATGAAGGAATTACAAGTGCCATGAGTAAATTTGCTGATGATACAAAAATAGGCTGTATAATTCATTCTGAGGAAGATACCAATGAACTCCAGGTGGATTTGGATGAATTAATTTCTTGGTTTGAAAAATGGCAGATGAAGTTCAGTGTGGAAAAGTGTAAAGTACTAGTCCTTGGTAATGAAAATAACCCTCGAAGTTATAAACTAGGTAAAGTAGAGCTTGATCATACAGAATGTGAAAAAGACTTAGGAGTCATGGAAAGCAGAAATCTAAAGCCAAGACAGAAGTGCCTAAGTGTGCACAATAAGGCTAACAGATTAGTAGGATTCATTTCAAGAAGTACAGTGGACCCCTGACGTACGATGTCCCCAACCTACGTTAAAACTGACCTACGATGCTTTTCAGCGTAAAAATTTGACCCCGATGTACGTTGAAAAACTTGACCTACAGCATTCGTCTGGTACTCGTCCACATGTCTTTCCGCCTGAGCGCGCCTCAGCTGGCCTACCTTCAGTTAGTGTGCCAATGTTTACAAGCCAGAGCAGTTGCTCCCACTCATACATTCGGAATATTTTGTATTATTCCAGTGTTTTTAGTGCTTCTAACTGCTAAATAAGCCACCATGAACCCAAATAAAGCTTCTAGTGCCACCCCTGTGGTAAAAAGGGTGAGAAATATTATCGAAATACTATCGTACCACGGTCAGCTGCTGCTTCTGCTGTAGCACCGTCACCTACTGCTGCTGCTGTAGCACCATTGTTGACGTGGCTTATCGAGAATACCGAGAAACAATTAACCCCAGAGGGTTAGCCACCCAGGATAACCCAAAAAAGTCATGTGTCATCAAGGATTGTCTAACTTATTTCCATTGGGTCCTTAACCTTGTCTCCCATGATGCAACACACACAAGTCGACTAACACCCAGGTGAACAGGAAAAAATGCCTGGAACTAGTGCTCATATTGGTGAATTTAAGGTCAGCAAAGGTTGGTTTGAGAGATTTAAGAATTGTAGTGGCATACACAGTGTGATAAGGCCTGTTCTGGAAGAAAATGCCAAACAGGACCTACATTACTCAGGAGAAAAAGGCACTCCCAGGACACAGTGTTTCATCAGTCATTGCTGCATCTTCAATGAAGGTAAGTGTCATTTATTCTTCATTTAGTAGAGTAGTACATGCGCAATATATATTGTGCATGTACTACTCTATTGTACATGTATCCTTCTTTTCGTGTGTAGGAAAATGTATATTTCATGTGGTAAAAATTTTTTTTTCATACTTTTGGGTGTCTTGCACGGATTAATTTGATTTCCATTATTTCTTATGGGGAAAATTAATTCAACCTACGATCATTTCGTCTTACGATGGGCTCTCAGGGACGGATTAATATCGTAGGTCGGGGGACTACTGTATAAGTAACAGAAGTCCAAAAGTTATTTTACAGCTCTATTCATCACTAGTGAGGCCTCATTTGGATTATGCTGCTCAGTTTTGGTCTCCTTACTACAGGATGGATATAGACTCATTGGAGAATATACGGAGAAGAATGACTAAAATGATTTACGGTATAAGGAATCTCCTATATGAAGATAGCTTAGAGCCTTGAATCTCCACTCTCTGGGGAGACATAGAATGAGAGGAGATATCATTGAAGTGTATAAGTGGATGATGGCATAAACAAAAGTGATATTAATAAAGTACTGAGGGTGTCGAATCAGAAATAATGGATTTAAGTTGGATAAATTTTTATTTAGAAATAATGGATTTAAGTTGGATAAATTTAGATTTAGAAAGGACATAGGTAAGTACTGGTTTTCGAACAGAGTTGTGGATGCGTGGAACAATCTTCCAAGTAGGGTGATCGAGGCTAGGACCTTGGGTGGCTTTAAAAAGAGATTGGACAAATATATGAGTGGGAGGGCCTGGGTTTGATTGGTGTTATTGGGTACTGGGGTAAATTCTTAGGTAGCTTTGGGTAGGGGTGGTTTTGATAAAGACCTGCCTTGTATGGGCCAGTAGGCCTTCTGCAGTGTTCCTCCATTCTTATGTTCTTATGTATAGAGCTGTTAAATAACTTTTGGACTTCTGTTACTTATACTTCTTTAGATAAATCCTAGTAATCTGTTAGCCTTGTTGTGTGCACTTAGGCACTGCTGCCTTGGCTTTAGATTTTTGCTTACCATGACTCCAAAGTATTTTTCCCATTCTTTATGATCAAGCTCTACTTCACCTAGTTTATAGCTTTGAGGGTTGTTTTATTACCGAGGTGTCGAAAAATATTAAAAAAAACAAATTCTTATCAAAATGTTAAGATTAATTTTCTGATTGTTTTAAAGGCCCCCCTCCCCCCCAAAAAATGCGATCAGTACTTACCGAGATATAGAGGAGTAAAGTTGGCAAAAAATGAGCCGTGTATAGTAATAGCGGCGAATGCCACTCACTCGGTAAACTTTGGTTTACTTCCATTCGAAGGTTTCTTGTTTTTTTTTCATAGTTTTATTTTTTCACATAACTTATGTGGCCTGTGAGATCAAAGTAAGGTGCAGTGTACATATGTACACTCATTGCATGTAACACAATAATCGCACAAACATTAGTATCATTATATTGTTTACAAAACTTGTTTACACAAACAATATAAAAAATTGTTTATTACTATTCTTCTATAATATATGTACAAATGTACACTCACTGGACACTTTCCTAGAAGTGCTGCAGCTTGTGGAATTCTTTTAAACATGGGTGTATGCACAATGGTGTTTTACACTCCTCACACATAAAACGAGTGTCTCTGCTTTTTTTTTTTTTTTTTTTTTTTTTTTTTTTTTTTTTTTTTTTTTTTTTTTTTTTTTTGTGCACAGACAAAACATCTCTTCTGAGCAGTTTTCTTCAAAGTAGTAGCAGGCAGTTGTGTTAGGTAGTTATCATAGGTAAATGGTCATGTGTCATCATTCCTACCTACTTACCTACCTACCTATCTTTCATTCTTCATTATTTCTTTCTTCATTCTTTCTCTCTTTCTTTATTCTTTTTGCTTCATTCTTTCTTTATTCTTTCCTCCCTTCCTTCCTTTTGGTTTCTATAATATATATACAGTGGACCCTCGACCAACGATGGCATCTATTAACGATAAATCCGACCAGCGATACATTTTAACGCAAAAATTTTGCCTCGACTAGCGCTAAAAAACTCTACCAACACTATTTGTTCCGTCTGAGACGCGTCCACTTCTGGCCAGTGTTTACAAGCCAGCTAGCCACCACGGTCGCTTCCAAGCATACAGTCGGAACATTTCATATTATCACAGCCTTTTTAGTGATTGCACCTGCAAAATAAGTCACCATGGGCCCCAAGAAAGCTTCTAGTGCCAACCCTACAGCAAAAAGGGTGAGAATTACTATGGATATGAAGAAAGAGATCATTGCTAAGTATAAAAGTGGAGTGTGTGTCTCCGAGCTGGCCAGGTTGTACACAAAACCCCAATCAACCATCGCTACTATTGTGGCCAAGAAAACGGCAATCAAGGAAGCTGTTCTTGCCAAAGGTGCAACTATGTTTTCAAAACTGAGATCGCAAGTGATAGAAGATGTTGAAAGACTGTTATTAGTGTGGATAAACGAAAAACAGATAGCAGGAGATAGCATCTCTCAAGCGATCATATGTGAAAAGGCTAGGAAGTTGCATGAGGATTTAATTAGAAAAATGCCAGCAACTAGTGGTGATGTGAGTGAATTTAAGGCCAGCAAAGGTTGGTTTGAGAGATTTAAGAATCGTAGTGGCATACATAGTGTGATAAGGCATGGTGAGGCTGCCAGTTTGGACCAAAAAGCAGCTGAAAAATATGTACAGGAATTAAAATTAATATTTGATGTGGTAAAATTTTTTTTTTTTTCAATACTTTTGGGTGTCTTGCATGGATTAATTTGATTTCCATTATTTCTTATGGGGAAAATTAACTCTACTAACGATAATTTTGACTAACGATGAGCTCTCAGGAACGGATTAATATCGCTGGTCGAGGATCCACTGTATATACAGTAGGGCCCCGCTTTATGGCGTTTCGCTTATGGTGTTCCGCCTATATGGTCATTTCAAATTATGACCAAAAAACTCTATACGGCTCACCCACCTGACTTTCTAATACGGTCACTGTGCCCCACCCGGTTTGTTTACATTCTCTGTGAGATCCTTAAGCACTAAGTCTCCATTATGTCTAGAAACTCCAAAATTTCAAGTGTTTTTAAGTTATTTCTTATTTTATATATACTCGTATATAATTATACTTATGTATACCTGTACCTAAATAAACTTACACACTGTACTGGCATGCAGGTACACATTAAAATCAGTAAGAGTGTCTTATGTCTCAGACACCATGTTGTTGTTTTTTTTTTTTTTTTTTTTTTTTTTTAAATTTTGCGACACCAGGAGACACCTCAGGATTGGGGGTTGCGACAGTCAAGGGGTTAAGGGGTTACTTCCCTTCTTCTTTTAATGCCACTAGGATCAGCTGACCGTGGTGCAGCAACAGCTGACCATGGTGCAGCAACAGCTGACTGGTGCAGCAACAGCTGACCATGGTGCAGCAGCAGCTGACCGTGGTGCAGCAGCAGCTGACCATGGTGCAGCAACAGATGACGGTGGTGTAGCAGCAGCTGACTGTGGTGCAGCAGCAGCTCACCGTGGTGCAACAGCAGCTCACCGTGGTTCAGCAACAGCTGACTGGTGCAGCAACAGCTGACCGTGGTGCAGCAACAGCTGACCGTGGTGTAGCAGCAGTTGACTGTAGTGCAGCAGCAGCTGACCGTGGTGCAGCAGCAGCTGACCGTGGTGCAACAGTAGCTGACCGTGGTTCAGCAACAGCTGACTGGTGCAGCAACAGCTGACCATGGTGCAACAACAGCTGACTGTGGTGCAGCAACAGCTGACCGTGGTGCAGCAACAGCTGACCGTGGTGCAGCAACAGCTGACCGTGGTGCAGCAACAGCCGACTGTGGTGCAGCAACAGCTGACCGTGGTGCAGCAGCAGCTGACTGTGGTATGATAGTACATATTTCTCACCCTTTTTACCACAGGGTTGGCACTAGAAGCTTTCTTTGGGCCCATAGTGGCTTATTTAGCAGTTACAAGCACTATAAACAATGGAATAATACAAAATGTATCGAATGTATGCATGCAACCAGCCACCCTGGCTTGTAAACAATGATGGCAGGGCTGGATGGACAGGTTTGGGACGAGTCATATTGGTCACAAACAGCTGATGGTGGTGCAGCAGCAGCTGACTGTGGTGCAACAGCAGCTCACCGTGGTGCAACAGCAGCTCACCGTGGTGCAGCAGCAGCTCACCGTGGTGCAGCAGCAGCTCACCGTGGTGCAGCAGCAGCTCACCGTGGTGCAGCAGCAGCTCACCGTGGTGCAGCAGCAGCTCACCGTGGTGCAGCAGCAGCTCACCATGGTTCAGCAACAGCTGACTGGTGCAGCAACAGCTGACCGTGGTGTAGCAGCAGCTGACTGTGGTGCAGCAGCAGCTGACCATGGTTCAGCAACAGCTGATTGTGGTGCAGCAGCAGCTGACAGTGGTGCAGCAGCAGCTGACTGTGGTGCAGCAGCAGCTGACCGTGGTGCAGCAGCAGCTGACCATTGTGCAGCAGCAGCTGACTGTGGTACGATAGTATGTATTTCCCACCCTTTTTACATATCACTTGAGAGATGGTATCTCCTGCTGTCTGTTTTTCGTTTATCCGCTTCATGTCCATAGTAATTTTCACCTTTTTTACTGCACGGTTGGCACTAGAAGCTTTCTTGGGGCCCGTGGTGACTTATTTTGCAGGTACAATCACTAAAAACGCTGTGATAATATGAAATGTTCCGATTGTATGCGTGGATGCGTCTGCACTGGCTGGCTTGTAAACACTGGCACCCACGGGACAACTGAGGTGCGCTCAGGCCACATGTGGACGAGTCTCGAACGAATCGCGTTGGGCGAGTTTTTTAGCATTAGCTGAAGCAAAATTTTTGCGTTAAAATGTATCGTTAGCTGGATTTAATGTTAGCTGATGCCGTCATTAGCTGAGAGTCCACTGTATATGTGTGTTTTACTTTTTTATTGTTTTTTAATGCCTAGTTCTATTGCTAACTTAATATATGTTAGTGAAAACTTGTTGTCTAGTATTTATTTGCATTTATGATTGGAAAAAAAGGTGTTCCACTTTACGACGATTTTCGCTTTATGGCGGTAGCCTGGAACCTAACCTGCCGCATAAGTGGGGCCCTACTGTACACATATATAGTCAGTGGACACTTTTATAGAACTGCTATTATTATCTTCTGGAAGCTTGTGTTGTGTGTGTGGACTCCTAAATGTGCTGAGTAAGGGTCTGGCAGTTGTCAAAATGACATATTACTGCCTGTCAACACCCATAGGGTCCCATGCCTTCCTCCTCACTTCTTTCATTACTACTTACCATTCTTTCTTTATTTTTCTTTCTTTCTCTTTCTTTCTCTTTCCTTCTCTTTCTTTCTTTTTCTTTCTTCTGGTATCCTGGGCATTTCTTTCAGTCATAAACTCCTTAAAAACATGAAATTCATCTTCACTGACACTTCCATCTGTGTTAGAGTGATCACTTGGGAAGAGAAGAGTCCTAGATTCGTCAGGAGTCACATGACTCGCAGCAATGGCTTTAAATTGGAAAAATTCAGATTCAGGAAGGATATAGGAAAGCACTGGTTTGGTAATAGAGTTGTGGATGAGTGGAACAAACTCCCAAGTACTGTCATAGACGCTAAGACGTTGTGTAGTTTTAAAAATATGTTGGATAAATACATGAGTGGGTATGGGTGGGTGTGAGTTGGACCTGACTAGCTTGTGCTACTAGGTCGGATGCAGTGCTCCTCCTTTAAGCGACGTGTCTGACCTTACTAGGTCAAGGCATTGGCTTAAGCCAGTGGGAGAATTGGACCTGCCTCGCATAGGCCAGTGGGCCTGTTTCAGTGTTCCTTCTTTCTTATGTTCTTCTTTCTTACCATTGGGCATGCTGAACAAGGTCTGAAATGGCATTCCCACAATGCACCACTGGCTCCCCAATTATTTTTATACTGCACACATTGTCTATGAAGACCCATTCTCTCACATGAGGGCCTACCAACTTTCTCTTGCTTGATTTGAAGCCACTAGAATTTTGGTGTAATACGTCAAACACATTGGCTCATAAGATGTATATATACGACTGAAACAGTCAAAGGGTTAATCTATAAAAAATTATTTTTTGTTAATACTTTTGGGGGTCTAGAATGGATTAATTGGATTTACATTATTTCTTATGGGGAAAATGGTTTCAAAATTCGTGAATTTTGACTTTCAGAAGACTCTCTAGAATGGATTAATCACAAAATTCAGGGGTCTACTGTACAACCATAAAAACCACAGGAAAATATACCACTAAAGGGCAGCTAATGACTGAGAAGCGAACTCCGTTATTTATCATCCAATTTCTTTCGTTTTTGGTGTACGTTAAGAAGCATCTTTCCATCATACATTGCCCAAGTTTCAGTAAGTTAGCCCAACAAACAACTGAGAAAAAAAATTTACCGAAAATCATGTATGGCAAGCCCAAGGCAAGTACTGGAAAGAAGTCACTTTGACTTTTTTTGGGTTATCCTAGGTTCTACACATATGCTGCTATGTATGATAATCTATGTAGAGAAAATAGCTTTTTTGTTTCAGTTTTATAGTGCATTACAAGTGTATATCACAGCCCTGTGCTATAATCCATTTTCTCTGATATAAGCCCCCAAGACTGGGATAGGAGGGTGGTACTTGTATCCCACATCCTCTTCATACCTCCATCAAACCGCTCGGTATTGTGCCAGATATTATTCATTCTGAAGTATTTACCTTGTTTTTATGTTATTTACATTGTTTATTATGTCATATTAGATCATTTGTGATAGGTAAATAAGCTGTAGTGTTGATACTAGTGTAATAATAAAGCATATTCCCCTGCATCACGAGACTGAACTCATGGCAACTGATAGTGGCTTCAAAGCCACCTTACTTTTTATGAACAATGTACGGTGTATGTGCTTTACACAACGAGAAGGATTTCTTTTATTCATTGGAACCATGGGTAGGGCTAAAAGTAAGCAGGTTATAACAATAAATGGAGAAAAATAAATTGGAATGACTTATGCAGCAAGTAGCAACACCAAACAGTTGCAGCAGGTTGGTGTGGCAACCTTGGAAATTTGAAATTTTGCTAGCCGAAATTAGTGCTGGATTACTGATGGAACCGGATGACTGATTGCCGGATTAGTGATGGCGGACCTGTACCATATAATAATTAATATCTAAAATTTGTAATGTGTATTGTAAACAGTATAGATTAGATATGATGTGCTTATTTCAAAAGTATTATACACTTATTGGATGCTCTTAAAGTTCACAATTATTTGAATCTTTTGTATATTTTCTTATAGCATAGAGCGCATTTTGAGTGATAATGTAGTTTGCCTAGCATTTTCTGAACTTTGTATATCATTTCAAAAAGTACTTGGTCACTGTCCTATCTGTGATCTAAATACCTAAAAGATGCTTTTACATTTGTCTAATACTTTGATTAAAAATTTTGTCCCTTGTAATTTTTAATGGTTTTGAACTTAGGATGTGTATAATTTCAGGTATTTTGTCACTGTTCATGGCTGCTGCCGGTGCCAAAAAAGTATATGCTGTTGAAGCCAGTGGCATAGGCGTGGTTATTCAGAAAGTAGCCGAGGACAATGGCTTTGGAGATGTTATCAAAGTGTATCATGCTAAAGTAGAAGATATATCTCTCCCGGAAAATGAAAAAGTGGATGTTATTGTATCTGAGTGGATGGGCTTTTATTTATTACATGAGTCTATGTTAAATTCGGTAATATGGGCCAGAGATAACTTTCTTGCAGATGATGGGACAGTCTTTCCATCAGAAGCAAGAATATATGCTTGTCCATGCTCATTAACATCCTTTTATAAAGAACAAATAAGCTTTTGGGGCAGTGTTTATGGGTTTAACATGTCTGCTGTAAAAAAATATGCCTTAAAATCTAAAATGACCAAGCCAGAAGTGTGTCTTGTTCCAGAATCCGATTTGCTAGCAGACCCAGTCTGTGTTAAAAAGTTTAATCTACGATGGGTGTCAGAAGACGATGTAAAGTTTTTTCAAGAGACAACCTTTGTTGGTATCACTAAACCTGGAAGTTATCAAGGACTCTGTTTCTGGTTTGAATGTGATTTTGATGGCATAGACTATGATGAAGATGGACAAGCATTTGGAACATTGACAACTCTCTCAACTTCTCCATTCAGTCCACCTACACACTGGAAACAAATAGTTGTTGTTCTTGGGTATGGAGATGAAAATAACCAACAAATGGAATTAACATGTGAAGAAGACATAGGCTGTAATGAAGATTTAAATATTGGCACTGAGAATGTGGGAAATTCATCTCATGATAAGGAAGAGAAACTTGATATTGTGAATGATAACCAGGAAAGTGTCTGCCCTGAAGGACAGGATGAGTGTAGAACACCAAATATGCCAGATGGAACTTTTGATGAGATAAGTCGGTCCAGCCTTGATAATAGAGTAGAAACTGACGAGGTAGTTGGCTGGAAGATTACATTAGCTCAGTGTGAGAACAATATGCGCCATTATACCATGACTGTTGAAATGTTAGATCCTGAGACAGAGGAGCATCCAGTGCCATGTTCCTGCCCAAGACCACAGTGCCTCATCATTAGCAAGATGTTAGAGAAAGAAGAAATGGAAAATGAGGATACAGATTCCTCATAGGTATATACTGCACATTAAAAACAAATTGTTTCTCATCACTTGCTAACTTTTATAAACTTAAAATGTTTAGCCCTCCGATACATTGTCATTTCATAAACTGTCCATGACAAAAGATCCTTGTTATCAAGCTTCGTTGGAGCCTTAATATGAAGCAATGTTTTGTTTAAGATTTGTACTGTTCAGCATAAATATTTTTTCTCCTTGTGAAATACAGTTAATATTTGCAGTACAGTTGAACCTTGACTTACGAGTGCCCCAACATATGAGTTTTTCAAGATACGAGCTGTTGCTTGGTCAATTTTTTGCTCTGAGTTACAAGCCAAAATCCGAGTTATGAGTGAGCTTCCCTCTCAACCCACAACCCGCATACCTCTACCTCACCAGCATCAAGGTTCCTTGATGCTGGTGAGGGGCACTTGATCTAGGGAATTGGATCTGTGCTCTAGTTCCCTAAATTAATAATAATAACAATAATAATAATTATAATAATAACGAGCTGTAATGTGGCATGAGCTGTAATGCGGTATGCTTCTGGCAAGACGGTGATGGAGTGATGGTGAAGGTGTTTTTTTCTTTTGTGGGTCACTACCTTGGTGGGAAACAGCAGTTTGTCAAAAAAAAAAAAAAAAAAAAAGAAATACTGTATACTCAGTAATTAGTATTTTTTTTTTCTCTCAACACTCTGGCCATCTCCCATTGAGGCAGGGTGACCCAGAAAGAGAGAGAGACTTTCACCATCATTCACACATAATCCCAACTTTGGTTATGCCATATCTCTAGTAAACACAAAGATATTTTTTTTGTTGGGTCCCTGGTCATGTTGACATACAGGGCAATGAACAGGCAGACACTGCTGCACAGTCAGCAGTACATTACCTCCCAGTTTCATATAGAGGTGTTCCATTAACAAACTATTTTTCTGTAATTACTGCCCACCTTCACACCCATTTGCAGCAACATTGGTCTGATCTGCTATATAACAAATTCCATTCCATTAAATCAAGTACAGGTTCACATCCCTTTATCCGAAATTCTGAAGTACGAAAAGTTCTGAAAAATGAAATTTTTTCGTGGAGTGCCAGTCATCTCTGTGCTGGGTCACACCGTTACATGGCAGTATTGAGGATCATTCTGAAATTTGAAAAAGTCTGAAATTCGCAACAGTACAGGGATGTGCACCTGTATAGGTTTCTGGCCATCTTCTTGTCATCAGTGTTGAGGTTGGGAGACTACCCTCTCTCCCTTCTTTTTCTGGCCATCTTCTTGTCATCAGTGTTGAGGTTGGGAGACTACCCTCTCTCCCTTCTTTTTCTGGCCATCTTCTTGTCATCAGTGTTGAGGTTGGGAGACTACCCTCTCTCCCTTCTTCTCATTGGCCATACTCGTCTTACTCACGGATATCTCATGGCGAGGTGCGCTCTACAACTTTGTGAGAATTGTCAGGTTCCAGTTTCTGTTAGCCATATTTTGTTGGACTGCCCATTCTATCAACAAGCACGCAGATTTTTACCTCTGTTGTCATTGCTCTACTGCTCTTACTTAACTTTCCCTTCTTGCTGATGGACCCTCCTTTAATCCAGACTCTCTCATTGACTTTTTGACAGCAACTGATTTACTGCACAAACTCTGATGATGATGCCTCTAGCAGTCCTCACAGCTCTTTCTACCTCATTCTCTTGCTACCCTCTACCCCTGCACTATCCACTGCCCCACTGCACTCCATGACCTAATAATAATCCCTCTCCCTCTTACTACCCAATACCCCTGCACCCTTCCCTGCCCTGCTGCACTGTATGACCCTTGTAGGTTTAGTGCTTCTTTTAGATTATAATAATTCACACATAATCAATATCTTTGCAGAGGTGCCAAGATACGATGGTTTAGATGTCACTCCAAACACCCAATATGCCAAACCCCTCCTTTAAAGTGCAGGCATTGTATTTCCCACCTCCAGAACTCTAGTCCGGCATACCGGTTTTCCTGAATCCCTTCACAAAATATAAACCTGCTCACACTCCAGCAGCTCGTCAGGTCCCAAAAACCATTTGTCTCCATTCATTTCTGACACGCTCACACATGCCTGCTGCATGTCCAGGCCCTTTGCATACAAAACGTCTTTTGCCTCCTCCCTCTATCCTTTCCCAGGATGACCCTTCCCCTCCATTACAGATTTACACACTCTCCAAGTCATTCTATTTTGATCTCTCCTCTCTAAATGACCAAACCATCTCAATAACCCCTCTTCAGCCCTCTGAATAATACTTTTAGTAACTTTACACCTCCTCCTAATTTCCACACTATGAATTCTCTGCATAATATTTTTAACCCTTTGACTGTTTACACCGTATAAATACATCTTACGCGCCACTGTTTTTGACGTTTATATACTCATAAATTCTAGCGGCTTCAAATCAAGCAGGAGAAACATGGTAGGCCCACATGTGAGAGAATGGGTCTGTGTGGTCAGTGTGCACCACATAAAAAAAATCCTGCAGCACACAGTGCGTAATGAGAAAAAAAACTGACCGTTTTTTTATTAAAACGCCGACTTTGAGGTGTATTTTCGTATAGTATTTATCATTGTATTCTTGTTTTCATGGTCTTAGGTGATAAAATGGAAAACATATTACAGAAATAGAGATGATTTTCATTACTTTCACAATGAAAACGGCCTTGAAACTGAGCTCAATATAGCGGAAATGTTCGATTTTTACCAATGTTCAGGAGTAAGCAAATCACACCACACGTCCAATACACGTCAACTGGGGAGTCTAATATTCTTTCACTAGTGCACTGATATTATTTATACCATTTTTAAAATAATGCAGTAGTCTGCATACCAGTAAATTTTGTATTTTTTTGTATGAATAACAAATCAAAATAGAAAGCAATAGTAATATGAGAGAGGCCTAGAGATGTGACTAATGAACAGAGGATATGTTATTTTAGTGCCAAGAATGTCTACCTTGTTTATTCTGGACCCTATTTTGAAATTGGCATCTTTTTTGATTTGCGTGAAATTGGCCAAATTGCCAATTTCTGACCACTTTAGGGGTCATTTGCTCAAAAATATTCGACGTCTTTATGAACCGATTACATTAATTTTTGGTGTACTATTAGAAGCTTATATCGAGTATCCTGTGCTGAAGTTTCAAAAATATCGGCCAAAAAGGAAATGAAATATGGAAAATTTACGAAAAATTACATTTGGCAGGGGACCTGGAGTCAGTGGTACTTGGAAAAGTGGTTTTGACACTTGCTGCTGATAGAACACTTCTAATTCCATCATTTTTCAGGTACCAGTTATATAATAAATCTTATCTTCATGCTAAAAAAAATAAAGTTTCATAACTTTTTTGACATTTTGGAAGATGTCGGTCTTGTTGCCCACACAAATCTGAAAATATTTGGGATACTTCAGAAAGGTATCACAAAACTTGTAAAGCAATCATTCTTCTATGTTTGTTGTGAAAATCAAGTCAATTCATTCATAAATAAGGATGCAGTCCCCCTAAATAGGTAAATAACTTACTTTCGAGATATAGGCCAAAGCGCGCGGCACCCCAGGTGCCCGGGAAATATTTTTTTCCACGAAAAATTCGCCTTATTTTACACTTTTTCCGCGACCTACAAGTGTTTACTACAGTTAACCATTGTAAATCCGTTTTCTCTCATCACTGATGAGAGAGGTCGGACCCTTTCTTCACCTTCAGGGGAAATATCGATAGAAATTTTTTCCTCGGGGCATCATATTATGCTATATATTATTTTTTAAGGTGTACTTTTTATGTTTATATGCTATTATTATATTGCATTATGTCATAATAGATCAATTGTGATAGATAAATAAGCCTTATAATTGATATTAGCGTGGGTATGGAATATTTTGTTGGCTGGAGGTGTCGGCCATTTTATGCAATATACCCAGGGTACCTGATTGGTTCCTTGATCATATTATCTCCGCCCACTCTGGCATGATCTCAGATGGTGAATTTGTATTATATTAGACAAAGATATAAGAAAAGGATAAAAATAACACGGGGAAAAAATGTAAACAATGCTGTGTCAGCACTTGTTACGCAATATGACGCATCAGCGCTGTCACCATGCCTGTTATAAATGGCTGTAATTCCTTTTAGAAACATCGTACAAGGATAATAATTATACCAGAGTGTTGCCAGAAAGTTCAGCTATTTTTTGGTAACAATAATTCAATTTTCATATTTTTTCGAGTTTTTTTTTCTCTCCGCCCTCCGACCTATGAACGACCCCTTATTGGGTAGTTCAAATTGGTAAATGAGGTGGTTTCTTGTACTCAACTGATAGATAAAATGGAGTTCTAAAGAAATAGCTATGAGTTTGGTCAACTGGAACAACAGAATTGGCTAAAAACAGGGCTCAAATTCGGCGAAATCGCCGATACATATACTGTATGGCGCCGAGACCGCTAACTTCACGGCAGCGTAATTCCGTGAGTTTTCGACCAAATTTCGAACTTTTGGTGTCATTACCATTGGGAAAAGATTCTCTATCATTTCATAAGAAACAATAATTTTTTTTTTTTTTTTTTTTTTTTCAAAAATTTTGCGACATAGAATGACAGTTTCAGAAAGGGGCCTGTGACAGTCAAAGGGTTAAACATTTCATCTCCACTGCCTCCAGCCGCCTCCTTGCTGCAGCATTCACAACCCATGCCCCACATCCATGTGAGAGTGTTGGTACCACTGTACTCTCATACATTCCTTTCTTTGCCTCCATGGATAATATAGTAGTATTTAACCCCTTCAGGGTCCAAGGCCCAAATCTGAAGTGGTGCCCCAGTGTCCAAGAATTTAAAAAAAAAAAATTTGTTATTTTTTCTTATGAAATGGTAGAGAATCTTTTTGTGAAGGTAATAAAACAAAAAGTACAAAATTTGATGGAAAATTGACAAAATTATGCTCTCGTGAATTTTGATGTGTCAGCGATATTTATGAATCGGCGATTTTGCCGACTTTGACTCCCATTTTAGGCCAATTACATTATTCCAGTCAACCAAATTCTTAGCTATTTTGCTAGTATTACTTCTATTCTATCGATTGAGCACAAGAAATCGCCAAGTCAACTGTTTCAAGTACAAATTAAAGTGATCAGAAATTGTTAATTTGGCCAATTTAACACAAAGTTCAAAATATTCCAATTTCAAAATAGGATCCAGAATAAACAATGTAGGTATTCCTGGAACTAAACTAACATTTCCTCTGTTCATTAGTTACGTTTTGAGGCTTTACAAATAAATTCCATTTTTATTTTTTATTCACATAATGAATTTTTATTCACACCAAAAAATAGAAGATTTACTGTTATGCAATACTGTAATAATTGTATAAATATCATCACCATATTTGTGAATGCATATTAGACCCACCAGCTGGCGTGTATTAGACGTGTGAGGTTGTTTGTTTATTCTTGAATATCGGCAAAAATTTAACATTTCTGCTACTTTGAGCTCAGTTTCAAGCCATTTCCAGTGCTAAAACCAATCAAAATCATCTCTATTTCTGTAATATGTCTTCCATTCTATCAAATGAGACCAAGAAATCGCAAATAGAACTATAAAAAACATACGAAAAAATACTGCAAAGTCGCTGTTTTAATAGAAAAATCATGATTTCAGTTTTTTTCTCTCATTATACACAGTGTGCTGCAGGATCTGTTTTATGTGGTGCACACATACCACATAGATGTATTCTCTCATATCTAGGCCCAAATGTACCACTCACAGTTTATCAGAGTGAGCTGAGCTCATGACGTAGATCTACGGTTTGGACCCTGAACGTAAAGCCGTAGATCTAAGGGACGGACCCTCAAAGGGTTAATTGGTACAGGTTTGCCATCACTAATTTCGGCTAGCATAATTTCTAATTTCTGGGGTCGAAACTCCAACCTGCCGCTACTGTTTGGTCTCACTACTTGCTGCATAAGTCATTCCAACTTCTTTTTCTCCATTTATTGTTATAACCTGCTTACTTTTAGCCCTAGCCATGGTTCCAACGAATAAAAGAAATGCTTCTTGTTGTGTAAAGCACATACACCGTACATTGTTCATAAAATATCAGATGGCTTTGAAGCCACTGTCAGTTGCCATGACCTCTGCTCACTCAGATAAGCTGTGACTGGTAAATTTGGGCCTACATATGAGAGAATAGGTCGATGTTGTAAGTGCACTATATATACAGTGGACCCCCGACATTCGATGGCATCGACATTCGATAAATCTGACATTCGAAGCATTTTAACACAAAAATTTCACCTCGACATTCGTTGGAAAACCCGACATTTGATACGATTCGTACAAGACGTGTCCACGTGTGGCCTGAACTGCCCCGTGTGTGCCAGTGTTTACAAGCCACCCAGTGTGCATGCATCTAAGGATACATTCGGTACATTCCATATTATCACTGTTTTTGGTGCTTGTTTCTGCAAAATAAGTAACCATGGGCCCCAAGAAAGCTTCTAGTGCCAACCCTTCGAGAAAAAAGGTGCTAATGACTATTGAAATGAAGAAAGAGATAATTGCAAAGTATGAAAGTGGAGTGCGTGTGTCGGAGTGCATGATGATTTGGTAAAGAAATTGCCAGCAACTAGTGGTGATGTGAGTGAATTTAAGGCCAGCAAAGGTTGGTTTGAAAGATTTAAGAATCATAGTGGCATACACAGTGTGGTAAGGCATGGTGAGGCTGCCAGTTCAAGTCCTAATGGAAGGGGATTCCCCTTCTAAACACTAACACCATCCACACTCTCCCCTCCTCCCATCCCATCAATCATCACCAGATCTTCATTAAAGGTAAGTGTCAAATATTCTATTGTTATTAATCTATTGTTATTGTTGTTATTGTAATTATTCTATTGCATTAAGCTTAATATTTCATGTGGTAAATTTTTTTTTTCATCTTTTGGGTGTCTTGCACGGATTAATTTGATTTCCATTATTTCTTATGGGGAAAATTAATTCGACTTTTGATATTTTTGGCATTCGATGAGCTCTCAGGAACGGATTAGTATCGAATGTCGGGGGTCCACTGTATATAAAAAAAAATCCTGCAGCACGCAGTGCATAATGAGAAAAAAAACTGCAACTGTTTTTGGTGTAAAACGGCGACTTTGCAGTGTATTTTCGTATGGTTTTTAGTTTTTTTTTCTCTCATTTGATAGAATGGAAGATATATTATAGAAATAGATATGATTTTAATTGGTTTCATGACGAAAAGTACTTGTGAGCTCAAAGTAATGGAAATGTTTGATTTTTTCCGATGTTCAAGAGTAAACAGGTGACGTCACCGTCCAATACATGCCCAACTGGCCAGTCTAATATGAAGTCTTGAATGGGCTGACATTATTTATACAGTTATTACAATAATGCAATAGTCTGCATAACAGTAAATCTTCTACAGTGGACCCTCGTTTTTCATAAGCATCGGAAGTCGTAATTTTTTAAAATTGTAATGTTTTTTCGCCAAAATATTGACTCACAAATTGTTGTTCATCCCAGACGCTTGTGCATCTGGGACAAGTGGCCCCACACTCCATTCACAGCCAGTTTGCCATTGTCTATCAGCAAGTGAGGATGATCCCATAAGTTCATACCACACATTTCGTAATATTCCATTCGTTTTAGTGCTTGCAACCGCTAAATAACCCACCATGGCCCCAAAGAAAGCTCCTAGTGCCAGGCCTTTGGTAAAGAAGGTGAGAAACATGATAGAATTCAAGAAAGAACTCATAGCAAAGTACCAAAGTGGAGGCGGAAGAGAGAGGGGAGAATGTACCTTCTTCAGTGATTCTACGATATGCATGATACTAAGCAGCATGAGTTAATAAAGGCTATAGCGCCAGCCAGCAATAAAGTGTAGCATTAACAGTGTAGCAAGTAAGTTAAGTGATTAATCAACAGAAAAAGGACAGCATGAACCAAACTCCTCCAATGTTGTTGGAGTTATATAAGGCTACTGATAACACCGCCACCTCCACTATGTATGGCCTATGCTCTCATATGTAATGACGTTTTTTACTCATTCTAGAGTATTTGTCATGTTTCTATGTTATTAATATTATTTATTATGTCATATTAGATGAACTGTGATAGATAAATAAGCCATAGAATTGATATTAGTGTCACATTGAAGGATTGTCTTGTCCTGCCTCCAAACACACTCCCCAGCTGCCACCACAATTCCTAACATACGTAATGACGTATTTTATTCATACACCAACAAGAGTCTTTAATAAAGGTAAATGTGGTTGTGTTATTGTTTTATTCATGTCTCATTGTTTTCTGTGTATGTAAATCTATATATCATGTAAAAAAAATATTTTTTTGTTAATACTTTTTTTTGTTAATACTTAGGAGTCTGTGGAGACAAAGAACTTTGTCCTTGGAGGCAAAGAGGGGAATGTATGAGAGTATAGTTTTACCAACGCTCTTATATGGGTGTGAAGCATGGGTGATGAATGTTGCAGCGAGGAGAAGGCTGGAGGCAGTGGAGATGTCATGTCTGAGGGCAATGTGTGGTGTGAATATAATGCAGAGAATTCGTAGTTTGGAAGTTAGGAGGAGGTGCGGGATTACCAAAACTGTTGTCCAGAGGGCTGAGGAAGGGTTGTTGAGGTGGTTCGGACATGTAGAGAGAATGGAGCGAAACATAAGAACATAAGAACATAAGAACGAAGGAACACTGCAGAAGGCCTACTGGCCCATGCGAGGCAGGTCCAAGTCCCTACCGGCTTAAGCCAATGCACCCAACCTAGTCAGGTCAGGTCACATTGACTTAAGGGAGGAACACGGCAACCGACCTGTTAGCACAAGCTGTCAGGTCCAACTCACACCCACCCACATCTACTCATGTATTTATCCAACCTATTTTTAAAGCTACACAACGTTCTGGCCTCTATAACGGTACTTGGGAGTTTGTTCCACTCATCCACAACTCTATTACCAAACCAGTACTTTCCTATATCCCTCCTGAATCTGAATTTTTCCAACTTAAAACCATTGCTGCGAGTCCTGTCTAGGCTAGATATTTTCAGCACACTATTTACATCCCCTTTATTTATTCCTGTCTTCCACTTATAAACCTCAATCATATCCCCCCTAATTCTACGTCTTTCTAGAGAGTGCAGTTTCAGGGCCCTTAGTCTATCCTCATAGGGAAGGTTTCTGATACATGGGATCATCTTTGTCATCCTCCTTTGTACATTTTCCAGAGAATTTATATCCATTCTGTAATACGGTGACCAAAACTGTGCAGCATAATCTAAATGAGGCCTAACCAAGGATGTATAGAGTTGAAGAACAACCTGAGGACTCCTATTATTTATGCTTCTTGATATGAAGCCAAGGATTCTATTAGCTTTATTGCGAACACTTATGCACTGTTGTCTTGGTTTCAGATTACTGCTAACCAGAACTCCTAAATCTTTTTCGCAATCCGTAATATTAAGATCTACATTATTTAGTTTATATGTGGCATGGTTATTGTCCTGTCCAACATTTAGAACTTTGCATTTGTCTATATTAAACTGCATCTGCCACTTCTCCGACCACTGCATCAGTCTATTCAAATCCTCCTGGAGTGCTCGAATGTCCTCGTCAGAATGAATTCGACGGCCTATTTTGGTGTCATCGGCAAACTTGCCGATGTCGCTCTTTATGCCCTCATCTATGTCGTTTATGTAGATTGTGAACAGCAGGGGGCCCAACACTGACCCCTGTGGAACACCGCTCGTGACGCCTCCCCACTCTGACTTCTCCCCATTTATGCAAACTCTCTGCTGCCTATTTGTCAACCATGCCTCTATCCAGGAAAAAATTTCTCCTCCTATTCCATGTGCTTTAATTTTCCTCAATAGTCTCTGATGTGGGACCCTGTCAAAAGCCTTACTGAAGTCCATATACACAATATCATATTCATTACCATGATCTACCTCCTCAAATACCTTAGTGAAAAAAGTTAATAAATTCGTAAGGCAGGAACGCCCCTTTGTAAAACCATGCTGAGATTCGTTGATTAATTTATGCTTTTCAAGGTGGCTACGAACTGCCTCGGCAATTATTGATTCCATAAATTTTCCCACTATGGAGGTTAGGCTTATTGGTCTATAGTTCGAAGCTAAGGACCTGTCACCTGTTTTGAAAATAGGTATCACATTTGCCATTTTCCACTTATCTGGCACCATGCCAGTTTGTAGTGATATGTTGAAAAGATTAGCCAAAGGTGTGCTAAGCTCCTCTTTACATTCCTTTAGAACCCTTGCATACAGTTCATCAGGGCCTGGGGATTTGTTAGGTTTTAATTTATCTATTTGCCTAAGGACCATGTCACTTGTGACCCTAATAGTGCACAGTTTATTATCGTCCTGTTCTACATAATTTATCATTACTGGAATATCGCTGGTATCCTCCTGTGTAAAAACTGAGAGGAAGTATGTGTTAAAAATTCTACACATTTCCTTATCACTGTCAGTGAGCTGACCCGAGGAACTTTTGAGTGGGCCTATCTTGTCCCTGATCTTACTTCTGTATACCTGAAAGAATCCTTTTGGGTTAGTCTTCGATTCTCTTGCAACTTTAACCTCATAATCTCTTTTTGCTTTTCTAATTCCCTTTTTTATTTCTCTCTTTAACTGAATATATCGATTTCTTAATTGCCCCTCTCCTCTTTTGATTTGCCTATATATGCCTCTCTTTTGACCAATCAGATATTTTAATCTATTGTTCATCCATTTAGGATCATTTTTGTTTGATCTGATTTCCCTATTTGGAACATAATTTGACTGAGCAGCTAGAACTATGCCCTGGAAAGCATCATATCGGCAACCATCACCACCTACCTGACCCCTAGTCAGGTCATTCCAGTTCAGCCCACCTAAGTAATTTTTCAGTCCTATGAAATCAGCCAAGCGAAAGTCAGGGACGGAGACTTGATTGCCATTATTAGGGGAATTCCATGATATGTTAAAACTGAGTGATTTGTGATCACTCTCCCCAAGCTCATCATTAACCTCAAGATTATTAATTAGTGTTTCCCTACTGGCAAGAACCAAGTCAAGGAGGTTATTTCCCCTAGTTGGCTCTGTCACAAACTGTTTTAAAAAACAATCCTGGATCGTATCAAGAAAGTCACCCGACTCTAAATTTCCTGTCAAATTGCTCCAGTCAATCTGTCTATAGTTGAAATCTCCCATTAGCACAACATTTTCTATGTAGATGCCTTACGAATTTCGTCCCATAGAAGTTTACTGCACTCCCTATCAAGATTTGGGGCCCTGTAAATCACACCCAAAATTAGTTTTTCTCGGCCCTCGAGAAGCTGTAACCAAACAGATTCAGTGGCTGACGCTTCTAATTTAATATCTTGTCTAACACAACAATTTAAATTGTCTCTGACATACATCGCTACTCCACCACCTTTCCTGTTGACCCTGTCAGTGTGGAATAATTTATAGCCTTGTATGTGACATTCAGAGGGCATCTCTCTATCTTTCAGATTGAGCCAGGTCTCTGTTATAGCAATAATATCTATGTTTCCTGCACTTGCAATTAATCTTAGCTCATCTATCTTATTTCTAACACTCCTGCTATTAGTATAGTAAACCTTAAGGGAGCTAGTCCCTTGCTGCCCTCTGCTGTCCCCCTTTGTTTGCTGACCTGTTCTATTGTCTTTATTTATAACTTCATGCCGAATGCCTTTTATACATTTACTGTTTCCAACCCTAGTGTTGCAACCTGCTTGTTTCCCACACACACCCATACCTCTATCTACCATCAGTTTAAAATCATAGGCATTTCACCAATGGCCTTCTCAATCGAGTCTGCAAGTGCTACCACCCCTGCCCCAGAGAGATGAACCCCATCCCTTGCATACATATCATGTTTGCCATAAAAGTTGTTCCAGTTGTCAATGAATGGGATTGCATGTTCCTTGCAGTATCTGTCTAGCCAGCAATTTACACCAATTGCCCTAGACAACCATTCATTTCCTACTCCCCTTCTAGGCAAGATGCTACATATGATTGGGATCCCTCCCTTAGACTTAATGAAATCTATAGCTGACCTGTACTTATCTAGCAGCTCTTCTCTCCTACCCTTCCCAATATCATTTCCACCAGCACTGAGACAGATAATGGGCTTGTTCCCATTACCTGACATGATATTATCCAGTCTGTTGACAATGTCCCCAACACCAGCTCCAGGGAAGCACACTCTATCTCTCATCTTCTTATTCCTATTACAAAAAGCACGATCAACATATCTTACCTGAGAGTCACCAACCACAAGAATGCGCTTACCTTCATTAGCAGGGGCAGTAGTACCCTTACCTTCACTGGCCACTGAAGTACATTCATCCTGGAGAACAGAGAAGCGATTTCCTACCTTCAGATCTGCACTCTTAACTTTCCTTACTCTGATGCGCCTCCCATTACTGTGAACAACTCGCCACTTGTAGCAGGTGCTGGGCTGCACCTCACTGCTGGTAGCCGTTGCTACCACCCCACCTACAGCCTCCTCACAGTGAGAGACAGACTGCACCTCACTGCTAGAAGCCTCATTCCCCACATCTCCAACCACCTCACACTCTCTCCCAGGCCCATTGAGGTGGCCCTTCAGCCTCCTAATCTCCTCCTGGAGAAGCAAGACCTCCTCCTTCAACTCTCCAACCTCAGCTTTTAAAACACTGTAGAAGCAAGCCATGCTTTGTAACCGTCCACGCTAATCCCCAAGCAGCTCAGGGTCTGTGACAGAATGACTTCAAGAGTGTATCAGTCTGTAGTGGAAGGAAGGCGGGGTAGGGGTCGGCCTAGGAAAGGTTGGAGAGAGGGGGTAAAGGAGGTTTTGTGTGCGAGAGGCTTGGACTTCTAGCAGGCATGCGTGAGCGTGTTTGATAGGAGTGAATGGAGACAAATGGCTTTTAATACTTGACGTGCTGTTGGAGTGTGAGCAAAGTAACATTTATGAAGGGGTTCAGGGAAACCGGCAGGCCGGACTTGAGTCCTGGAGATGGGAAGTACAGTGCCTGCACTCTGAAGGAGGGGTGTTAATGTTGCAGTTTAAAAACTGTAGTGTAAAGCACCCTTCTGGCAAGACAGTGATGGACTGAATGATGGTGAAAGTTTTTCTTTTTCGGGCCACCCTGCCTTGGTGGGAATCGGCCAGTGTGATAATAATAAAAATAATACTTTTGGTCTGAAACGGATTAATTGGATTTACATTATTTTTATGGGGAAAATGGTTTCGCAAATCGTCAATTTCGCCATTAGTCACACTCTCTGAAATGGATTAATTATGAAAAATGAGGGTCCACTGTATTTTTTTGTGTGAAAAATTAAAAATGGAAAGCAAGAGCAATGTAAGGGGGGCCTGGAGATGTGACTAATGAACAGAGAAAATGTTGTTTTAGTGTCAGAAATGTCTGCATTGTTTATTCATCATCCTATTTTGCAATTGGCATCTCTTGAAATTTGTGTGAAATTGGCCATGGGCAGTTTCTTGTACAGTTGACAGAATAGAAGGAATACTAGTGAAATAGCTGAGTTTGGTAGACCAGAACAATGGAATGGGCCAAAAATAGGGCATAAAGTAGGTGAAATTGCCGATGCTTAAATATCACTGTTGGGTTAAGTGTATTCTAACCTAACCACTCTGTAATCTGCCAAAATCACTAATCTGGCACCCTACAGGTCCCGCTGATGCCGGATTAGTGATGGTCAATCTGTATTATTTACATAAAATGCTAATACTGTATAGTAGGTTGGTAGACAGAAATCATCCAAAGAAGTTCTACCATTCTGTATGCTGTATGACCCTTGTGGGTCTAGCGCTTGATTTTGATTATAATAATGTATGCTGTATGACCCTTGTGGGTTTAGCTCTTAATTTTGATGATAATATTCTGCAATACAAGTGTAAAACTTATTCCTGTTAAATGTTTTGCACTGGCAGGACTGATGGTGTTTTCTTTGTCTTGTGAATACTTATGACTGTAAACTTTCAGTACATATAAGCATTATTGTATCATTTCTCCCCATTAAGGAAGGGGATCTTGATTCAAGGAATTGGACCTCTTCTCTCCTTCCTCACATAACAAAATAAGTCCAACTCTCTCTCTCTCTCTCTCTCTCTCCTTGAGCCCTCATTAGTAGGGGTATTTTCTTTTGTATGAAGTCAGGCTAGTAAACAACAGGAAAAGGAATCACTATCATCCCTGTTCTAAAGTAGCAGCTGTCAGTAGTGTTGGTATGATTGACTCATTCCACCCAATGAAAACTGGATGATCGTGGAGTATCAGATGACCTGGCAAGACATTGGGAAGCCATGTGGCAGAACCTCTTGACTGTGTAAGTACTACTCTAAGTTGCCTGTAGATTTAGGAGTGGTAACTGAAAGCATAAGACTCCTGACATTATTAGCTGATAGAATATAATGTATGCTTCTAAATAATTCATTTTATTGTAATATTGTACTGTATTTCCTTTCCAGTTTAGGAGCCTGACCAAAGACTTAGCTACAAGGGCAATGATCCTCTGAGCTTAACATAAAATAATGGAAAATAAATTAATTAAATTAATGCAATTTTCCCTCATGAGCTACTCTCAACAATGCTGTGTGAACCATATGGGTTTGGTGTATTTTTCAAGCATTTTACAGCTGAATTGTATGCCATTCTCATTGCAGTTATCCATATTGCATCCATGTCTACTTCAAAGTTTGTAATTGTCTCAGACTCCTTTAGTGCTTTGCAAGCTATTAAAAAATTTGATTTACCTCATCTAATTCTTCATATACAATATTGGTTGTGCCACATTACTAGCAAAAAATAAAAAAAAATATTTTCTTTTGGGCCCCTGGTCATGTTGATGTTCAGGGCATTGAGCAGGCAGACTCTGCTGCACAGTCTGCAGTACATGAACTACCAGTTTCATATAGAGGTATTCCATTCTCTGACTATTTTGCTGTAATCTCTACTCACCTTCACCCCTCAAGTGAGGCTCCTTGACACTGGTGAGGGGCTCTTGATCTAGAGAATTGGATCTGTGCTCCAGTTCCCTTAATTAAGCCTGAATACCTTCCCCCCCCCCACATGTACTGTATAATCCTATGGGTTTAGCACTTCCCCATAATAAATCTACTCACCTTCGCAACTGTTGGCAACAACGTTGGTCTGGTATGACTCGACAAATTACACTATCAAACCAAGTTTGGGTTTCTGGCCTTCTTGTCATCGATACCGATATATACAATTTTTATTTCCTTGCAAGTTTACAGTGAGATTCTGTAATTATAATAATGAGTTGCAGTGAAAAGAGAGCCACTATCATGCCATGGCATTATGGGCAGACTAAATTAATGGCTCACAGACTACTTAATACTAGAGAAATTGATCATAGTTTGTTTAAGTTGTACATCTGTTTTTATTTAAAGCAGACAGTAAGTTTACTCAAATTACAATCTGGGGATATTACATTGGGACAATTTGAAAGTATTTTGTAGGTTGTGTATATCAATAGTAAATATTTAATTTATATTCTTGGAATAGTATAATATTGAAAGTAGTTTACAGTATGAGAATGCTACAATATGGTGTAAGGCAGTATAGTTTTGTGTAGGTATTTATACTACAATGTAGTACAGTATTAAGTTATGTATGAACTTTGACCCCTCAGGGAAGGTTCCTTGATGTTGGTGAGGGGCTCTTGATTTAGGGAATTGGATCTGTGCTCCAGTTCCCCGAATTAAGCCTGAATGCCTTCCACATCCCCCCCCAGGTGCTGTATAATCCTACGGGTTTAGCGCTTCCCCCTTGATTATAATAATAATAATATGAACTTTGAGTATCTAAATTTTGAAGTGTTAAGATTTAGGTAATTGGGAGATCTTTTGGCAAATTTAAGTATTGAATACATATTAGTTTATGGTGAGTAGATGGTTTTTGAGAAGAGTCTTAAACTGATGTTCAGACCTTGTTACTTTAGTCTTTACTGGTAATGAATTCCAAATTTTGGGGCCCTTTATGTGCATAGAGTTCTTACACAGTGTGATATGGACATGGGGTACATGAAAAAGTGGTATGTCTTGTGTTATGGTTGTGTGACCTGTAAAGGTTGGTGAGAAGTTTGAGTGAAGGGTTTATGTTTGAGTGTAGTGTTCTATGTATGTAGTAGGTGCAAGAATAAGTATGGATGTTCTTTATGGTGAGTAGTTTTAGACTTTTGAATATTGGTGGAGTATGCTGTCTGGAGTGGGAATTTATCATTCTAAGGAGAGTTGATTGTGGAACATAGTACCATATCTTTGATAGTAATGCCTACTGTCATAGAGATTTTCTTGGAAATTTGTTGTATATGTATCTGGAATTTAAGGCTACTGTTAAGGTGGATTCCTTGGAATTTTCCCTCTGTGCATTTTGTGATGGGTGATGCGTGTAGTGTTATGTTAAGTGGAACATTTGTGGCTCTGTTTCCAAACTGAATGAAATAGGTTTTGTCAGTAATGAGTGTAAGCTTGTTAGTCATCATCCAGGTAGATAATTTCTGCAATTCAGCATTTACAGTGTTGGCCAATGTGACTAGGTTTGGGTGAGAGAAGACTTATGTTGTCATCTGCAAATAATATGGGTTTGAGTAGTTGTGATGCATTTGGTAGATCATTGATATAATTGAGAAAGAGGAGAGGGCCAAGGACACATCCTTGTGAGACCCCAACTGTAATTTGTTGTGTGGAAGAGCTAGCTCCATTTGTGTACACATACTGGCTTCTGTTACTAAGGTATGACTTTAGGTAGTTGAGGGAGTGCCCTCTTATTCCATTGTGTGTTAATTTAATGTGCAGCAAATCATGGTCGACTGTATCAAAAACTACATAAATCAATGAAGATTCCCAGTGGGACTTCTTTCTTCTTGAGAGTGGTGTATATTAGTTGTAGCATGTGTATAATAGCATAATTTGTGCTTTTATTAGTCTTGAATCCAAACTGAGAGGGGTTGAGTATGTCTTGAGAGACGAGGTAGGAATAGATCTGCCTATTAATTAATTTTTCAAAGATTTTAGGGAGCAGAGGAAAGTTAGATATTGGTCAATAGTTATTCAAGTCTGTTTGATCTCCTCCTTTGTGGATTGGGGTGACCCTTGCTTTTTTGAGAATTGATGGGGAGATGGAGGATTCAATGGATTTGTTAAAGAATGTTGCAATAATTGGTGACGGTACTTGAAAAGCTTTTTTGTATATAAAAGACGGTAAGTTATTTATATCTCCTGCCTTGTTTTTAAGGGTGTTGATGAGCAAGACTTCTGTTGGAGCTAGGAATAGTGTATTGGGGTAGGTACCCCATGAGGTAGTCTGATGGATGGGTGTTTGAGCTTGGGATTTTGCTAGCTAGATTCTTTCCTATGGTCGAGAAGAAAACACCGAGTCTGTCTGCTGTTTCAGTTGGTGGGAGCAGGGATTCATCTGATTTTGTTAACCCTTTGACTGTTTCGGTTGTATATATACATCTTACGAGCCACCGTGTTTGACGTATATATACTCATAAATTCTAGTGGCTAGAGCTAGACCCTAGCTAGCATCAAGGAACCTCCCTTGAGAGGACCCTAGAGCTAGAACCTAGCCAGCATAAAGGAACCTTCCTTGAGAGGACCCTAGAGCTAGAGCCAAACAAGCATCAAGGAACCTTCCTTGAGAGGACCCTAGAGCTAGAGCCTGACCATCAAGGTACCTTGAGAGGTCCCTAGAGCTAGAACCTAACCAACATCAAGGAACCTTCCTTGAGAGAACCCTAGAGTTAGAGCCTAACCAACATCAATTAACCTTCCTTGAGAGGACCCTAGAGCTAGAACCTAACCAGCATCAAGAAATCTTTCTTGAGATGACCCTAGAGCTAGAGCCTAACCAGCATCAAGGAACCTTCCTTGAGTGGACCCTAGAGCTAGACCTAACCATCATCAAGGAACCTTCCTTGAGAGGACCCTAGAGCTACAACCTGACCATCATCAAGGAACCTTCCTTGAGAGGACCATAGAGCTAGAGCCAAACAAGCATCAAGGGACCTTGAGAGGATCCTAGAGCTAGAGCCTGACCATCAAGGAACCTTCCTTGAGGACCCTAGAGCTGGAACCTAACCAGCATCAAGGAACCTTCCTTGAGAGGACCCTAGGGCTAGAGCCTAACCAGCATCAAGGAACCTTCCTTGAGAGGACCCTAGAGCTAGAACCTAACCAGCATCAAGGAACCTTCCTTGAGAGGACCCTAGAGCCTAACCAGCATCAAGGAACCTTCCTTGAGAGGACCCTAGAGCTAGAACCTAACCAGCATCAAAGAACATTGAGAGGACCCTAGAGCTAGAACCTAACCAGCATCAAGGAACCTTGAGAGGACCCTAGAGCTAGAGCCTAACCAGCATCAAGGAACCTTCCTTGAGAGGACCCTAGAGCTAGAACCTAACCAGCATCAAAGAACCTTGAGAGGAGCCTAGAGCTAGAACCTAACCAGCATCAAGGAAGCTTGAGAGGAGCCTAGAGCTAGGACCTAACCATCATCAAGGAAGCTTGAAAGGGGCCTAGAGCTAGAACCTAACCATCATCAAGAAACCTTGAGAGGAGCCTAGAGCTAGAAGCTAACCATCATAAGAACATAAGAACATAAGAACGAAGGAACACTGCAGAAGGCCTACTGGCCCATGCGAGGCAGGTCCAAGTCTCCTACCGGCTTAAGCCAATGCACCCAACCTAGACAGGTCAGGTCACATTGACTTAAGGGAGGAACACGGCAACCGACCTGTTAGCACAAGCTATCAGGTCTAACTCACACCCACCCACATCTACTCATGTATTTATCCAACCTATTTTTAAAGCTACACAACGTTCTGGCCTCTATAACGGTACTTGGGAGTTTGTTCCACTCATCCACAACTCTATTACCAAACCAGTACTTTCCTATATCCTTCCTGAATCTGAATTTTTCCAACTTAAAACCATTGCTGCGAGTCCTGTCTAGGCTAGATATTTTCAGCACACTATTTACATCCCCTTTATTTATTCCTGTCTTCCACTTATACACCTCAATCATATCCCCCCTAATTCTACGTCTTTCTAGAGAGTGCAGTTTCAGGGCCCTTAGTCTATCCTCATAGGGAAGGTTTCTGATACATGGGATCATCTTTGTCATCCTCCTTTGTACATTTTCCAGAGAATTTATATCCATTCTGTAATACGGTGACCAAAACTGTGCAGCATAATCTAAATGAGGCCTAACCAAGGATGTATAGAGTTGAAGAACAACCTGAGGACTCCTATTATTTATGCTTCTTGATATGAAGCCAAGGATTCTATTAGCTTTATTGCGAACACTTATGCACTGTTGTCTTGGTTTCAGATTACTGCTAACCAGAACTCCTAAATCTTTTTCGCAATCCGTAATATTAAGATCTACATTATTTAGTTTATATGTGGCATGGTTATTGTCCTGTCCAACATTTAGAACTTTGCATTTGTCTATATTAAACTGCATCTGCCACTTCTCCGACCACTGCATCAGTCTATTCAAATCTTCCTGGAGTGCTCGAATGTCCTCGTCAGAATGAATTCGACGGCCTATTTTGGTGTCATCGGCAAACTTGCCGATGTCGCTCTTTATGCCCTCATCTATGTCGTTTATGTAGATTGTGAACAGCAGGGGGCCCAACACTGACCCCTGTGGAACACCGCTCGTGACACTTCCCCACTCTGATTTCTCCCCATTTATGCAAACTCTCTGCTGCCTATTTGTCAACCATGCCTCTATCCAGGAAAAAATTTCTCCTCCTATTCCATGTGCTTTAATTTTCCTCAATAGTCTCTGATGTGGGACCCTGTCAAAAGCCTTACTGAAGTCCATATACACAATATCATATTCATTACCATGATCTACCTCCTCAAATACCTTAGTGAAAAAAGTTAATAAATTCGTAAGGCAGGAACGCCCCTTTGTAAAACCATGCTGAGATTCGTTGATTAATTTATGCTTTTCAAGGTGGCTACGAACTGCCTCGGCAATTATTGATTCCATAAATTTTCCCACTATGGAGGTTAGGCTTATTGGTCTATAGTTCGAAGCTAAGGACCTGTCACCTGTTTTGAAAATAGGTATCACATTTGCCATTTTCCACTTATCTGGCACCATGCCAGTTTGTAGTGATATGTTGAAAAGATTAGCCAAAGGTGTGCTAAGCTCCTCTTTACATTCCTTTAGAACCCTTGCATACAGTTCATCAGGGCCTGGGGATTTGTTAGGTTTTAATTTATCTATTTGCCTAAGGACCATGTTACTTGTGACCCTAATAGTGCACAGTTTATTATCGTCCTGTTCTACATAATTTATCATTACTGGAATATCGCTGGTATCCTGTGTAAAAACTGAGAGGAAGTATGTGTTAAAAATTCTACACATTTCCTTATCACTGTCAGTGAGCTGACCCGAGGAACTTTTGAGTGGGCCTATCTTGTCCCTGATCTTACTTCTGTATACCTGAAAGAATCCTTTTGGGTTAGTCTTCGATTCTCTTGCAACTTTAACCTCATAATCTCTTTTTGCTTTTCTAATTCCCTTTTTTATTTCTCTCTTTAACTGAATATATCGATTTCTTAATTGCCCCTCTCCTCTTTTGATTTGCCTATATATGCCTCTCTTTTGACCAATCAGATATTTTAATCTATTGTTCATCCATTTAGGATCATTTTTGTTTGATCTGATTTCCCTATTTGGAACATAATTTGACTGAGCAGCTAGAACTATGCCCTGGAAAGCATCATATCGGCAACCATCACCACCTACCTGACCCTTAGTCAGGTCATTCCAGTTCAGCCCACCTAAGTAATTTTTCAGTCCTATGAAATCAGCCAAGCGAAAGTCAGGGACAGAGACTTGATTGCCATTATTAGGGGAATTCCATGATATGTTAAAACTGAGTGATTTGTGATCACTCTCCCCAAGCTCATCATTAACCTCAAGATTATTAATTAGTGTTTCCCTACTGGCAAGAACCAAGTCAAGGAGGTTATTTCCCCTAGTTGGCTCTGTCACAAACTGTTTTAAAAAACAATCCTGGATCGTATCAAGAAAGTCACCCGACTCTAAATTTCCTGTCAAATTGCTCCAGTCAATCTGTCTATAGTTGAAATCTCCCATTAGCACAACATTTTCGTGTGTAGATGCCTTACGAATTTCGTCCCATAGAAGTTTACTGCACTCCCTATCAAGATTTGGGGCCCTGTAAATCACACCCAAAATTAGTTTTTCTCGGCCCTCGAGAAGCTGTAACCAAACAGATTCAGTGGCTGACGCTTCTAATTTAATATCTTGTTTAACACAACAATTTAAATTGTCTCTGACATACATCGCTACTCCACCACCTTTCCTGTTGGCCCTGTCAGTGTGGAATAATTTATAGCCTTGTATGTGACATTCAGAGGGCATCTCTCTATCTTTCAGATTGAGCCAGGTCTCTGTTATAGCAATAATATCTATGTTTCCTGCACTTGCAATTAATCTTAGCTCATCTATCTTATTTCTAACACTCCTGCTATTAGTATAGTAAACCTTAAGGGAGCTAGTCCCTTGCTGCCCTCTGCTGTCCCCCTTTGTTTGCTGACCTGTTCTATTATCTTTATTTATAACTTCATGCTGAATGCCTTTTATACATTTACTGTTTCCAACCCTAGTGTTGCAACCTGCTTGTTTCCCACACACACCCATACCTCTATCTTCCATCAGTTTAAAATCATAGGCATTTCACCAATGGCCTTCTCAATCGAGTCTGCAAGTGCTACCACCCCTGCCCCAGAGAGATGTACCCCATCCCTTGCATACATATCATGTTTGCCATAAAAGTTGTTCCAGTTGTCAATGAATGGGATTGCAAGTTCCTTGCAGTATCTGTCTAGCCAGCAATTTACACCAATTGCCCTAGACAACCATTCATTTCCTACTCCCCTTCTAGGCAAGATGCTACATATGATTGGGATCCCTCCCTTAGACTTAATGAAATCTATAGCTGACCTGTACTTATCTAGCAGCTCTTCTCTCCTACCCTTCCCAATATCATTTCCACCAGCACTGAGACAGATAATGGGCTTGTTCCCATTACCTGACATGATATTATCCAGCCTGTTGACAATGTCCCCAACACCAGCTCCAGGGAGCTAGAACCTAACCATCATCAAGGAAGCTTGAGAGGAACCTAGAGCTAGAGCCTGAGCATCATCAAGGAAGCTTGAGAGGAGCCTAGAACTAGAACCTAACCATCAAGGAAGGTTGAGAGGAGCCTAGAGCTAGAACCTAACCATCAAGGAAGCTTGAGAGGAGCCTAGAGCTAGAACCTAACCATCAAGGAAGCTTGAGAGGAGCCTAGAGCTAGAACCTAACCATCATCAAGGAAGCTTGAGAGGAGCCTAGAGCTAGAACCTAACCATCATCAAGGAAGCTTGAGAGGAGCCTAGAGCTAGAGCCTGAGCATCATCAAGGAAGCTTGAGAGGAGCCTAGAGCTAGAACCTAACCATCATCAAGGAAGCTTGAGAGGACCCTAGAGCTAGAACCTAACCATCATCAAGGAAGCTTGAGAGCCTAGAGCTAGAACCTAACCATCATCAAGGAAGCTTGAGAGGAGCCTAGAGCTAGAGCCTGAGCATCATCAAGGCACCTCTCAAGGGTGCACCAACAACCTGCTCTACACTTCACACGTCTTATAATCATCACAGTTATATATACCACACATTATTATTATTATTATAATCAAAAAGAAGCGCTAAACCACAAGGGCTATACAGCATATATATATATATATATATATATATATATATATATATATATATATATATATATATATATATATATATATATATATATATATATATATATATATATATATATATATATATATATATATATATATATATATATATATATATATATATATATATATACACCACACAAACTTTGCTCTTCCACAATAACTTATAATTCTGGTCTTACATTATGACCAAAATTATTATAAATAATGCCAGACTAGAAGTGTCTTCTCAACGTAAACAAACATTTCCTTACAATATCCTTATAGTCGTCTACCCACAAACACATAAATATTATAATTATGCAGCTAATATACAAAAATAACTAGAGAATTTGCGGAATGTTATAAACCAACATTATATATTTATATTATGACCATAAAATACCCGTCTAATTATTGTGTGTATGATACATATAATAACATCAAGATGTCTAAGACAAACTCAGCAGCTGTAATACCTGTTACGCCCTTTGTGCTTTTTATATATATTAGCTACATTAATTATCCTAATTTATATATTATATACGATAAATAATTTTGTATTAAAGCTTATTAAAAATACAAGTATAATTTATTGTGGTTGCAGGAGTCGAGTCACAGCTCCTGGCCCCGTGTCGAAATGTTTCCACCCGCCGGGAATCGAACACGGAGGGCCCGGGTTCGATTCCCGGCGGGTGGAAACATTTCGACACGTTTCCTTACACCTGTTGTCCTGTTCACCTAGCAGCAAATAGGTACCTGGGTGTTAGTCGACTGGTGTGGGTCGCATCCTGGGGGACAAGATTAAGGACCCCAATGGAAATAAGTTAGACAGTCCTCGATGACGCACTGACTTTCTTGGGTTATCCTGGGTGGCTAACCCTCCGGGGTTAAAAATCCGAACGAAATCTTATCTTATCTTATCTTATCTCTTAACTGGTTGCTACTAGGTCACTCTTCCTGCTCCATTAGTTGTATCACATCTGTTATTTAGGTGTCCCGTGGCCTGGTGGCTAAAGCTCTCCCTCCACGGGGAGGGTCTAGGTTCGATTCCTGACAAAGGTAGAAACATAGGGCATGTTTCTTTACACCGGTTGTCGGTTCCCAATCAGAAAAATGTGTACCTGGGTGTTATTCAACTGGTGTGGGTCGCATCCCGGGACAAAACTGAGTTAATCTGCCGAAATTCCCTGCATAACAACCATGGATGATTGTGACCAATACACTACACTACACAACACTACACTACACTACACTACACTACACTACACTATGCTACACTATGCTACACTATGCTACACTATACTACACTACACTATACTACACTACACTACACTATACTACACTATGCTACACTATACTACACTACACTACACTATACTATACTACACTATACTACACTACACTATACTACACTACACTACACTATACTACACTACACTATACTACACTATACTACACTACACTATACTACACTATACTACACTATACTACACTACACAACACTACACTACACTATACTACACTATACTACACTACACTATACACTACGCTACACTATACTACACTACACTATACTATACTACACTGTACTACACTATACTACACTATACTACACTACACTATACTATACTACACTATACTACACTATACTACACTATACTACACTACACAACACTACACTACACTATACTACACTACACTATACAAACTACACTATACTACACTATACTATACTACACTACACAACACTACACTACAGTACACTACACTACACTATACTACACTATACTATACTACACTACACAACACTACACTACACTACACTATACTACACTACACTATACTACACTACACTATACTACACTACACTACACTATATACTATACTACACTATACTACACTACACTATACTACACTATACTACACTACACTATACTACACTACACTATACTACACTATACTACACTATACTATACTACACTACACAACACTACACTACACTATACTACACTACACTATACTACACTACACTATACTACACTATACTATACTACACTACACAACACTACACTACACTATACTACACTACACTATACTACACTACACTATACTACACTATACTATACTACACTACACTATACTACACTACACTATACTACACTATACTATACTACACTACACAACACTACACTACACTATACTACACTATACTACACTACACTATACTATACTACACAATACTACACTACACTATACTACACTATACTACACTACACTATACTACACTACACTATACTACACTACTACACTACACTATACTACACTATACTACACTATACTACACTACACTACACTATACTACACTATACTACACTACTACACTACACTATACTACACTATACTACACTACACTATACTACACTACACTATACTACACTACTACACTACACTATACTACACTATACTACACTATACTACACTACACTACACTATACTACACTACACTACACTACACTATACTACACTACACTATACTATACTATACTAAACTACACTATACTACACTACACTATACTACACTATACTACACTATACTACACTACTACACTACACTATACTACACTACACTATACTACACTGTACTACACTACACTATACTACACTACACTATACTACACTACACTATACTACACTATACTACACTACACTATGCTACACTACACTATACTACACTACACTATACTACACTGTACTACACTATACTACACTACACTACAATACTACACTTTCACGGCGAGCATAACGGAGATAAAACACCTCAATTATTGGGAGCGCTTGAGGTTCCTAAACCTGTATTCCCTGGAACGCAGGAGGGAGAGATACATGATTATATACACCTGGAAAATCCTAGAGGGACTAGTACCGAACTTGCACACGAAAATCACTCACTGCGAAAGCAAAAGACTTGGCAGACGATGCACCATCCCCCAATGAAAAGCAGGGGTGTCACTAGCACGTTAAGAGACCATACAATAAGTGTCAGGGGCCCGAGACTGTTCAACTGCCTCCCAGCACACATAAGGGGGATTACCAACAGACCCCTGGCAGTCTTCAAGCTGGCACTGGACAAGCACCTAAAGTCAGTTCCGGATCAGCAGGGCTGTGGCTCGTACGTTGGTTTGCGTGCAGCCAGCAGCAACAGCCTGGTTGATCAGGCTCTGATCCACCAGGAGGCCTGGTCACAGACCGGGCCGCGGGGGCGTTGACCCCCGAAACTCTCTCCAGGTAAACACATTCCACTGTCACTATATAACACTAGACTATCACTATATAACTCACTGCACTACCTACACATTCCACTGTCACTATATAACACTAGACTATCACTATATAACTCACTGCACTACCTACACATTCCACTGTCACTATATAACACTAGACTATCACTATATAACTCACTGCACTACCTACACATTCCACTGTCACTATATAACACTAGACTATCACTATATAACTCACTGCACAATCTACACTATTATAACATTCCACTGTCACTATATAACTCAATAGACTATGACACACTATATGGTACTATGTAAACATTCTTATGGTGTATAAATACATTTTCTTGAAAATATTTACTTATATCCCGCTGGCCCAGTGATTAGCGAAGAACTCTCCAGTTGAAAAATTCAAGCATCGTCGGTTCGAACCCCGCAAGTATCCTTGTGACTTATCAGATTGATAAGTGAAGTGAAGAGAATGGATGTTCAATACATAGGTGTTTATCACCCACTGATGGAGTCAACCACACCATTAACCTTGAAGGATATGCATACCATACTTTGTAACACGACTCGGTCATTCGGTAAAGTGTGCAAAATACTAGATGACAAGGACCTACTCTCCTCCCAGACTCCTCTCCCCAAAGGCCATGGTTGTATTGTACACCTGACTAGTGGGCATCGTCACGTTGTTTCAATGTATGCCTGCCAAGATGGGACCTTGCTATACTACAACGGTGGTGGTTCTTAGAAGCTCGGCTTGGAAATAGCAAGAGAGTATGTGGCAAAGCACTCCTGTTTCACAAAAGTAAGGTCTATTCTCTGTGTACGACAGGGCGGCGGTACCTGCTCGTACCATGCCCTGGCGTTCCTGGATATAGTTGTCAGCTCCGGGCTCACCGACTCCGCTGATATCATCTACTGGTTCCGCATTAGAATGAGATATTTCCCGGATATTAAGGCAATCAACATGGTCAGGTCAATGCTGACCGAATTCAAGAATAATATAGATACTTCCTGCGATGATTTCCAAAATAGTGTATTGGGGAAAGCGATTAAAAGTCATCTGGTTGAATCAAGGAAGACTAATACGTCTGGTAAACGTAAACTGGACAGCGAGACGCCCTCAGGACCACCACAAAAACTGATAAAGGAGTGAATTAGCAGCGTACGCCAAGAAGTTGATTGTCAGGAACGATATGCTGAGTCCCCGTGTGTGTGTGTGTGTGTGTGTGTGAAGTCCCTGTGTGTGTGTATGTATGTGTGTGTTAAGTCCCTGTGTGTGTATGTATGTGTGTGTTAAGTCCCTGTACGTGTGTGTGTGTATGTATGTGTGTGTTAAGTCCCTGTACGTGTGTGTGTGTATGTATGTGTGTAAGTCCCTTTGTGTGTGTGTGTGTGTATGTATGTGTGTGTGTATGTATATTTCAACCAATAACTCATTACAGTTGTGACCGGGTGTGGACGTTATCATTACTCATTACTGTATAATTTGTTCATGATTGCAGCCATGTATAAACCTAAGTAAATTTCCTTACATGATTCATTACCTTTGTACTTAGTTAAGCTATCAAAACTTTCTGGGCCCAGTCCCTGGACCCATTATGTACCTCTGTAACCTTTTGACTATTGTACTGTAATACAATACAATTACTTCTGAATACTTTCGTTTAATTTCCTTGGTTAGCTCAGTTGGTAGACTACGAAAGCAAAAGACTTGGCAAACGATGCACCATCCCCCCAATGAAAAGCAGGGGTGTCACTAGTACGTTAAGAGACCATACAATAAGTGTCAGGGGCCCGAGACTGTTCAACTGCCTCCCAGCACACATAAGGGGGATTACCAACAGACCCCTGGCAGTCTTCAAGCTGGCACTGGACAAGCACCTAAAGTCAGTTCCGGATCAGCCGGGCTGTGGCTCGTACGTTGGTTTGCGTGCAGCCAGCAGCAACAGCCTGGTTGATCAGGCTCTGATCCACCAGGAGGCCTGGTCACAGACCGGGCCGCGGGGGCGTTGACCCCCGGAACTCTCTCCAGGTAAACTCCAGGTCCAGAGCGTCGGACTGTAAATGTCAGGACAGCGGTTCGATCCCCGCCTGAACCTTTCTGTTTATTAATGGACAGTTGTTAATTAAACTTAATTTGAGTAAATATACATAACTAAGTATGAGAGTGAGAGTCAGGATGACTTGGTCATCATTGTTTGTGTGTAAGATCATAATAAAGTGAAGCAATGAAATCCTCCATAAGACAACCTTCACTTGCAAGATCATCATCTTGTTGTGGTTCGTACGTCAACTTGCGTGTGGCCAGCAGTAACAGCCTGGTTGATCAGACCCTGATCCACCATGAGGCCTGGTCTCAGACAGGGCCGCGGGGACGTTGACCCCCGAAACCCTCTCCGGGTAAACCAGTTGCAGATGATGATCGAGTGCTTAAAAAACTGAACAAAATATTTAAGATGGCTGGTGTATCTAAGGCACAATCCCCAGCAGCAGCCACCATGGCATTAAAAACCTTGGTGAATGAAAGGGATGAGTGGGGAAGACCGGACAGACCGAGAATAGCGCTGGAGAGGTGTGTTCTTAGTCGTAGAAATAGAGAAAGGGTTTAAGTGGAGTCAGGAACTGAGATGTGAAGCATTGTAGTTCTAGATTTGGGAGAATGTGTTTCCCACTTGTTCACAATTGCTCATAAGTAGAAATAATGACTGGACTTGCTCTCAAAATTTCATAAAATACTATCAAAGATATTACAAAAGTCACAGTTCACAGGTCTTAGAATGGACTATAAGATAAGATTTGGTTGGATTTTTAACCCATGGAGTGTTAGCCACCAGGTATAACCCAATAAAGTCAGTGCATCATCCAGGACTGTCTGTCTTATTTCCATTGTGGTTCTTCACTCCTGTCCCCCCAGGGTGTGACCCACACCAGTCAACTAACACCCAGGTACCTACTTACTGCTAGGTGAACAGGAACAGCAGGTGTAAGGTAACGTGCCCAGCGCTTCCATCTGTGCTGGGAATTGAACCACGGACACTGAGTGTGTGAGGCGAATGTACAAGTATTGGTATCCGAGCCATGGGACACCATGGGACACCATGGAACACCATGGGACACCATGGGACACCATGGAACACCATGGGACACCATGGGACACCATGGGACACCATGGAACACCATGGGACACCATGCACTAACATACTACAAGCACATTCACGTTGTTTGACTGACCAAACACTAAAGGGTTAATGTTACAATTGGCTAGATGGTCCAGTGGCTAGCTGGTCCAGTGGCTAGCTGGTCGGGTGGCTAGCTGGTCCAGCTAGCTGGTCCAGTGGCTAACGCGACGGTCTGGAGTTTTGAGACTGTGATCGCGGGTTCGAACCCCACCCGTGGTATGGTTAATAAGACAGTATTTTTTTTTTGTCTGTTTATGATTCCATAATGTTCTGATTTAAGCAGTAAGATGTTGTGGTCTACTGTATCAAAAACTTTATTTAAATTAATAAAAAAAAAGCCCATTGGATTTTATTAACTTCAAGAGATGAAGAGATTAAGTTAAGAATCTTTATTATTGCACAATGCCTACCTAGCGAGGCTCGCAGGAGCCTCTGTCTAACTCTTCTGCAATGTTGTGTACATTATTCTCAAACAACAATTACAAATTACTCAGAAAAAGATTGTGAGATGCGAGATTCCCAGCCAGAGTAGAAACATTGGGCGTGTTTCTTTCCACCTGTTGTCTATGTCCCCATCAGTAAAATGGGTACCTGGGTGTTAGTGGACTGGTGTGGGTCGCATCCTGGGTGTTAGTGAACTGGTGTGGGTCGCATCCTGGGTGTTAGTGGCCTGGTGTGGGTCACATCCTGGGTTTTAGTGGACTGGTGTGGGTCGCATCCTGGGTGTTAGTGGACTGGTGTGGGTCACATCCTGGGTGTTAGTGAACTGGTGTGGGTCGCATCCTGGGTGTTAGTGAACTGGTGTGGGTCACATCCTGGGTGTTAGTGAACTGGTGTGGGTCGCATCCTGGGTGTTAGTGGACTGGTGTGGGTGGCATCCTGGATGTTAGTGAACTGGTGTGGGTCGCATCCTGGGTGTTAGTGAACTGGTGTGGGTCGCATCCTGGGTGTTAGTGAACTGGTGTGGGTCGCATCCTGAGTGTTAGTGGACTGGTGTGGGTGGCATCCTGGGTGTTAGTGGACTGGTGTGGGTCGCATCCTGAGTGTTAGTGGACTGGTGTGGGTCGCATCCTGAGTGTTAGTGAACTGGTGTGGGTCGCATCCTGAGTGTTAGTGGACGGGTGTGGGTGGCATCCTGGGTGTTAGTGAACTGGTGTGGGTCGCATCCTGGGTGTTAGTGGACTGGTGTGGGTCGCATCCTGGGTGTTAGTGGACTGGTGTGGGTCGCATCCTGAGTGTTAGTGGACTGGTGTGGGTCGCATCCTGAGTGTTAGTGGACTGGTGTGGGTCGCATCCTGGGTGTTAGTGGACTGGTGTGGGTCGCATCCTGGGTGTTAGTGGACTGGTGTGGGTGGCATCCTGGGTGTTAGTGAACTGGTGTGGGTCGCATCCTGAGTGTTAGTGGACTGGTGTGGGTCGCATCCTGGGTGTTAGTGGACTGGTGTGGGTCACATCCTGGGTGTTAGTGGACTGGTGTGGGTCGCATCCTGGGTGTTAGTGGACTGGTGTGGGTCGCATCCTGGGTGTTAGTGGACTGGTGTGGGTCACATCCTGGGTGTTAGTGGACTGGTGTGGGTCACATCCTGGGTGTTAGTGGACTGGTGTGGGTCGCATCCTGGGTGTTAGTTGACTGGTGTGGGTCGCATCCTGAGTGTTAGTGGACTGGTGTAGGTCGCATCCTGGGTGTTAGTGGACTGGTGTGGGGTGTTAGTGGACTGGTGTGGGTCGCATCCTGGGTGTTAGTGGACTGGTGTGGGTCGCATCCTGGGTGTTAGTGGACTGGTGTGGGTCACATCCTGGGTGTTAGTGGACTGGTGTGGGTCACATCCTGGGTGTTAGTGGACTGGTGTGGGTCGCATCCTGGGTGTTAGTGGACTGGTGTGGGTCGCATCCTGGGTGTTAGTGGACTGGTGTGGGTCACATCCTGGGTGTTAGTGGACTGGTGTGGGTCACATCCTGGGTGTTAGTGGACTGGTGTGGGTCGCATCCTGGGTGTTAGTGGACTGGTGTGGGTCGCATCCTGAGTGTTAGTGGACTGGTGTAGGTCGCATCCTGGGTGTTAGTGGACTGGTGTGGGGTGTTAGTGGACTGGTGTGGGTCGCATCCTGGGTGTTAGTGGACTGGTGTGGGTCGCATCCTGGGTGTTAGTGGACTGGTGTGGGTCACATCCTGGGTGTTAGTGGACTGGTGTGGGTCACATCCTGGGTGTTAGTGGACTGGTGTGGGTCGCATCCTGGGTGTTAGTGGACTGGTGTGGGTCGCATCCTGGGTGTTAGTGGACTGGTGTGGGTCGCATCCTGGGTGTTAGTGGACTGGTGTGGGTCGCATCCTGGGTGTTAGTGGACTGGTGTGGGTCACATCCTGGGTGTTAGTGGACTGGTGTGGGTCACATCCTGGGTGTTAGTGGACTGGTGTGGGTCGCATCCTGGGTGTTAGTGGACTGGTGTGGGTCGCATCCTGGGTGTTAGTGGACTGGTGTGGGTCGCATCCTGGGTGTTAGTGGACTGGTGTGGGTCGCATCCTGGGTGTTAGTGGACTGGTGTGGGTCGCATCCTGGGTGTTAGTGGACTGGTGTGGGTCACATCCTGGGTGTTAGTGGACTGGTGTGGGTCACATCCTGGGTGTTAGTGGACTGGTGTGGGTCGCATCCTGGGTGTTAGTGAACTGGTGTGGGTCGCATCCTGGGTGTTAGTGGACTGGTGTGGGTGGCATCCTGGTTGTTAGTGGACTGGTGTGGGTCGCATCCTGGGTGTTAGTGGACTGGTGTGGGTCGCATCCTGGGTGTTAGTGGACTGGTGTGGGTCGCATCCTGGGTGTTAGTGGACTGGTGTGGGCCGCATCCTGGGTGTTAGTGGACTGGTGTGGGTCGCATCCTGGGTGTTAGTGGACTGGTGTGGGTCGCATCCTGGGTGTTAGTGGACTGGTGTGGGTCACATCCTGGGTGTTAGTGGACCTGTGTGGGTCGCATCCTGGGTGTTAGTGGACTGGTGTGGGTCGCATCCTGGGTGTTAGTGGACTGGTGTGGGTGGCATCCTGGGTGTTAGTGGACTGGTGTGGGTCGCATCCTGGATGTTAGTGGACTGGTGTGGGTGGCATCCTGGGACACTGACCTAATTTGTCCGAGATGCTCAGCATAACAAGTGGCTTTCTATGTAGTAGTATGTTATTGTTGTCAGCTAGGACTGTATACCATGTACATGTACTTGTAGTAAATAAAGATTATATTATGGTGGACCTGGGTGCAACAAGGGCATGTGGACCAGGATGAATTACAACTGGAAATGCTTAATAGTGAAGATAAAGTAAGGCAGCTGAAGCTAAATCTGCCAAATTGTTCACAGTGTCCAGAATATCTTACTGCAAATTATGTCACAGCTGGAACAAAGTCAGTATGGTACTGTACTAGGGTAAGTAAACCTAATTTTGTAGTACCAGAGTAGGTTACCAGGTTCAAACACCTACACACCTGTAAGGAGTGTAATGATTTACTTGATAATATCGAGGAAACTCTTAGTATAAAACAGTTTACGAAGACAACTAAAAGTTACCTGATGAATGACTGTGGCCCGGTGGCCTGGTGGCTAAAGCTCTCGCTTCACACACGGAGGGGCCCGGGTTCGATTCCCGGCGGGTGGAAACATTCGACACGTTTCCTTACACCTGTTGTCCTGTTCACCTAGCAGCAAATAGGTACCTGGGTGTTAGTCGACTGGTGTGGGTCGCATCCTGGGGGACAAGATTAAGGACCCCAATGGAAATAAGTTAGACAGTCCTCGATGACGCACTGACTTTCTTGGGTTATCCTGGGTGGCTAACCCTCCGGGGATTAAAAATCCGAACGAAATCTTATCTTATCTGACACTACAGAAAGTGATTTCTAGTATAGTTAACATTTTATATAAGTGTAACATTAACCCTTTAGTGTTTGGTCAGTGAAACAACGTGAATGTGCTTGTAGTATGTTAGTGCATGGTGTCCTATGGTGTTCCATGGTGTTCCATGGTGTCCTATGGTGTTCCATGGTGTCCCATGGTGTCCTATGGTGTTCCATGGTGTTCCATGGTGTCCTATGGTGTTCCATGGTGTCCCATGGTGTCCTATGGTGTTCCATGGTGTCCCATGGTGTCCTATGGTGTTCCATGGTGTCCTATGGTGTTCCATGGTGTCCCATGGTGTCCTATGGTGTTCCATGGTGTCCCATGGTGTTCCATGGTGTCCTATGGTGTTCCATGGTGTCCCATGGTGTTCCATGGTGTTCCATGGTGTCCCATGGTGTCCCATGGTGTCCCATGGTGTTCCATGGTGTCCCATGGTGTTCCATGGTGTCCCATGGTGTTCCATGGTGTTCCATGGTGTTCCATGGTGTCCCATGGTGTCCCATGGTGTTCCATGGTGTTCCATGGTGTCCCATGGTGTCCCATGGTGTTCCATGGTGTTCCATGGTGTCCCATGGTGTTCCATGGTGTTCCATGGTGTCCCATGGTGTTCCATGGTGTCCCATGGTGTTCCATGGTGTTCCATGGTGTTCCATGGTGTCCCATGGTGTCCCATGGTGTCCCATGGTGTTCCATGGTGTCCCATGGTGTTCCATGGTGTCCCATGGTGTTCCATGGTGTCCCATGGTGTTCCATGGTGTTCCATGGTGTTCCATGGTGTCCCATGGTGTTCCATGGTGTTCCATGGTGTCCCATGGTGTTCCATGGTGTCCCATGGTGTTCCATGGTGTCCCATGGTGTCCCATGGTGTTCCATGGTGTCCCATGGTGTCCCATGGTGTCCCATGGTGTTCCATGGTGTCCCATGGTGTTCCATGGTGTCCCATGGTGTTCCATGGTGTCCCATGGTGTCCCATGGTGTTCCATGGTGTTCCATGGTGTTCCATGGTGTTCCACGGTGTCCCATGGTGTTCCATGGTGTTCCATGGTGTCCCATGGTGTCCCATGGTGTTCCATGGTGTCCCATGGTGTCCCATGGCTCGGATACCAATACTTGTACATTCGCCTCACACACTCAGTGTCCGTGGTTCAATTCCCAGCACAGATGGAAGCGCTGGGCACATTACCTTACACCTGCTGTTCCTGTTCACCTAGCAGTAAGTAGGTACCTGGGTGTTAGTTGACTGGTGTGGGTCACACCCTGGGGGGACAGGAGTGAAGGACCACAATGGAAATAAGACAGACAGTCCTGGATGATGCACTGACTTTATTGGGTTATACCTGGTGGCTAACACTCCATGGGTTAAAAATCCAACCAAATCTTATCTTATAGTCCATTCTAAGACCTGTGAACTGTGACTTTTGTAATATCTTTGAAAGTATTTTATGAAATTTTGAAAGCAAGTCCAGTCATTATTTCTACTTATGAGCAATTGTGAACAAGTGGGAAACACATTCTCCCAAATCTAGAACTACAATGCTTCACATCTCAGTTCCTGACTCCACTTAAACCCTTTCTCTATTTCTACGACTAAGAACACACCTCTCCAGCGCTATTCTCGGTCTGTCCGGTCTTCCCCACTCATCCCTTTCATTCACCAAGGTTTTTAATGCCATGGTGGCTGCTGCTGGGGATTGTGCCTTAGATACACCAGCCATCTTAAATATTTTGTTCAGTTTTTTAAGCACTCGATCATCATCTGCAACTGGTTTACCCGGAGAGGGTTTCGGGGGTCAACGTCCCCACGGCCCTGTCTGAGATAAGATAAGATTTCGTTCGGATTTTTAACCCCGGAGGGTTAGCCACCCAGGATAACCCAAGAAAGTCAGTGCGTCATCGAGGACTGTCAAACTTATTTCCATTGGGGTCCTTAATCTTGTCCCCCAGGATGCGACCCACACCAGTCGACTGACACCCAGGTACCTATTTGCTGCTAGGTGAACAGGACAACAGGTGTAAGGAAACGTGTCGAAATGTTTCCACCCGCCGGGAATCGAACCCGGGCGGCAGGTAGTGTAGCGGGCTAGCTGCGGGATTTTCAAGGATAGCTCCTGGTCAAAGAGGCTGACCAGGTCCCTACTTAACAAAACTCAGTGTGAATGCTTTGAGAAGATACCAGAGCAGCGAACGGACATCCCAGTGCATCGTTTCAGCGTAAATAGATGAAGTGTTGTGCAGTTTCAGAGGGTTTGGTGTCGTAGAGTCAGGACCAGTCAGCGCCTCCCCCCCTCTCCGCTGGGGGCCAGGGGGAGGGCGTGGGTAGTAAACAGTGACCCTCTCATAACGCCTCACACCTGCCCGACTCCCCCGCCGCACCCACCCATCTCCCAGCGCCTCCCCATCTGTAGAGGGTACTTCTCCCCTAACCCACGATGTCAGCGATGGCACTGCAGGGAGTGCCGGGCTCACAGGAACTTCCACTACAGGGACAGCATCGTGGAGTTCGACCGCGAGGCAGCTGCCAGGTGTGCCACAGGCAGTGTGTACTCAGTTCCTCAAGCTTCAACATCCGTGCACACGAGGGCCTGGGATCTTTAATCAACTTGGCGTCCACCAGGACGCTGACATGTCCCTAGGACAGCTCTCCATCGGGCTGCTAACGGAGTCACTGGCTTCTTGGACCTCTTGGGGAGGGTCGATGGTGCTCGTGCAAGCAGCAGATCCCAGGGCAACTTGCTGCTGTTTGCAATCGCTGTCTACCGAGGAAAGACAGGCACCTAGCAACATCTGTTGTTGGGGCAATGGATGAATTCCCTACTATGTTTGTTAACTGCTCATTACTCTGAAATTTGTCTATGATTGTAATCATGTGATAACGTGTTTATCATTCATTACCTTTGAAACCTGTCATGATTTTGACCAGCTCTACCTGGAGCTCATTACCTTTGTAAATTCTCATGATTAATGTGTTTATGATTCATTACCTTTGCAATTATTCATGAGTGTGACCAGCTCTACCTGGAGCTCATTACCTTTGTAACTTGGTCATGATTATGACCACATCTAGTTCATTACCTTTGTAACTTGCTCAGCTATCAAAACTTTGGAGTCCAGTCCCTGGACCAATTATGTACCTCTGTAATCCTTTGACTACCGCCCACAGGATGGGTATGGGGTGCATAATAAACATATTAAACTAAGGCCCTCCGTGTGTGAAGCGGAAGCTTTGGCCACCGGGCCACCAGGCCTCATGGTGGATCAGGGTCTGATCAACCAGGCTGTTACTGCTGGCCACACGCAAGCTGACGTACGAACCACAACAAGATGATGATCTTGCAAGTGAAAGTTGTTTAATAGAGGATTTCATTGCTTCACTTTATTATGATCTTACACACAAATAATGATGACCAAGTCATCCTGACTCTCACTCTCATACTTAGTTATGTATATTTACTCAAATTAAGTTTAATTAACAACTGTCCATTAATAAACAGAAAGGTTCAGGCGGGGATCGAATCGCCGTCCTCACATTTACAGTCCGACGCTCTACCGACTGAGCTAACCAAGGAAATTAAACGAAAGTATTCAGAAGTAATTGTATTGTATTACAGTACAGTAGTCAAAAGGTTACAGAGGAACATAATGGGTCCAGGGACTGGGCCCACAAAGTTTTGATAGCTGAACTAGGTACAAAGGTAATGAATCAAGTAAGGAAATTTACTTAGGTTTATACATGGCTAAAATCATAAACAAATTATACAGTAATGAGTAATTATAACGTCCACACCCGGTCACAACTGTAATGAGTTATTGGTTGAAATATACATACACATACATAAACACACACATACACACACACAGGGACTTAATACACACACACATACACACACACACACATACATACATACACACAGGAGCTGTGACTCGACCCCTGCAACCACAAATAGGTGAGTACACAGGGATTTAAGACACATACAGGGACTTAACACACACACACACACACACACAAACACACAGGGACTTAACACATACATACACACACACATACAGGGACTTAACACACACATACATACACACACACACACACACATACATACACGGGGACTCAGCATATCGTTCCTGACAATCAACTTCTTGGCGTACGCTGCTAATTCACTCCTTTATCAGTTTTTGTGGTGGTCCTGAGGGCGTCTCGCTGTCCAGTTTACGTTTACCAGACGTATTAGTCTTCCTTGATTCAACCAGATGACTTTTAATCGCTTTCCTCAATACACTATTTTGGAAATCATCGCAGGAAGTATCTATATTATTCTTGAATTCGGTCAGCATTGACCTGACCATGTTGATTGCCTTAATATCCGGGAAATATCTCATTCTAATGCGGAACCAGTAGATGATTTCAACGGAGTCGGTGAGCCCGGAGCTGACAACTATATCCAGGAACGCCAGGGCATGGTACGAGCAGGTACCGCCGCCCTGTCGTACACAGAGAATAGACCTTACTTTTGTGAAACAGGAGTGCTTTGCCACATACTCTCTTGCTATTTCCAAGCCGAGCTTCTAAGAACCACCACCGTTGTAGTATAGCAAGGTCCCATCTTGGCAGGCATATATTGAAACAACGTGAGGATGCCCACTAGTCAGGTATACAATACAACCATGGCCTTTGGGAAGAGGAGTCTGGGAGGAGAGTAGGTCCTTGTCATATAGTATTTTGCACACTTTACCGAATGGCCGAGTCGTGTTACAAAGTATGGTATGCATATCCATAACGCTTAATGATTTGGTGCACTCCATGAGTGGGTGATAAACACCTATATATTGAACATCCATTCTCTTCACTTCACTTATCAATCTGATAAGTCACAAGGATACTTGCGGGGTTCGAACCGACGATGCTTGAATTTTTCAACTGGAGAGTTCTTCGCTAATCACTGGGCCAGCGGGATACAAGTAAATATTTTCAAGAAAATGTATTTATACACCATAAGAATGTTTACATAGTACCATATAGTGTGTCATAGTCTATTGAGTTATATAGTGACAGTGGAATGTTATAATAGTGTAGATTGTGCAGTGAGTTATATAGTGATAGTCTAGTGTTATATAGTGACAGTGGAATGTGTAGGTAGTGCAGTGAGTTATATAGTGATAGTCTAGTGTTATATAGTGACAGTGGAATGTTATAATAGTGTAGATAGTGCAGTGAGTTATATAGTGATAGTCTAGTGTTATATAGTGACAGTGGAATGTGTAGGTAGTGCAGTGAGTTATATAGTGATAGTCTAGTGTTATATAGTGATAGTGTAGTGTAGTGTACTGTAGTGTAGTGTAGTGTACTGTAGTGTAGTGTAGTGTAGTGTACTGTAGTGTAGTGTAGTGTAGTGTAGTGTACTGTAGTGTAGTGTAGTGTACTGTAGTGTAGTGTAGTGTAGTGTAGTGTACTGTAGTGTAGTGTACTGTAGTGTAGTGTAGATAGTGCAGTGAGTTATATAGTGAGTCTAGTGTTATATAGTGACAGTGGAATGTGTAGGTAGTGCAGTGAGTTATATAGTGATAGTCTAGTGTTATATAGTGATAGTGTAGTGTAGTGTAGTGTACTGTAGTGTAGTGTATTGTACTGTAGTGTAGTTTACTGTAGTGTAGTGTAGTGTAGTGCACTGTAGTGTACTGTAGTGTAGTGTAGTGTAGATAGTGCAGTGAGTTATATAGTGATAGTCTAGTGTCATATAGTGATAGTGTAGTGTAGTGTAGTGTACTGTAGTGTAGTATACTGTAGTGTACTGTAGTGTAGAGTTGTGTAGTGTAGTGTAGTGTAGTGTAGTGTTGTGTGGTGTAAAGAAAACATGCCCTATGTTTCTACCTTTGTCAGGAATCGAACCTAGACCCTCCCCGTGGAGGGAGAGCTTTAGCCACCAGGCCACGGGATACCTAAATAACAGATGTGATACAACTAATGGAGCAGGAAGAGTGACCTAGTAGCAACCAGTGAAGAGGCGGGGCCAGGAGCTGTGACTCGACTCCTGCAACCACAATAAATTATACTTGTATTTTTAATAAGCTTTAATACAAAATTATTTATCGTATATAATATATAAATTAGGATAATTAATGTAGCTAATATATATAAAAAGCACAAAGGGCGTAACAGGTATTACAGCTGCTGAGTTTGTCTTAGACATCTTGATACACATCTTGATGTTATTATATGTATCATACACACAATAATTACACGGGTATTTTATGGTCATAATATAAATATTTAATGTTGGTTTATAACATTCCGCAAATTCTCTAGTTATTTTTGTATATTAGCTGCATAATTATAATATTTATGTGTTTGTGGGTAGACGACTATAAGGATATTGTAAGGAAATGTTTGTTTACGTTGAGAAGACACTTCTAGTCTGGCATTATTTATAATAATTTTGGTCATAATGTAAGACCATAATTATAAGTTATTGTGGAAGAGCAAAGTTTGTGTGGTATATATATATATATATATATATATATATATATATATATATATATATATATATATATATATATATATATATATATATATATATATATATATATATATATATATATATATATATATATATATATATATATATATATATATATATATATATATATATATATATATATATATATATATATATATATATATATATATATATATATATATATATATATATATATATATATATATATATATATATATATATATATATATATATATATATATATATATATATATATTTATATATATGCTGTATAGCCCTTGTGGTTTAGCGCTTCTTTTTGATTATAATAATAATAATAATGTGTGGTTTATATAACTGTGATGATTATAAGACGTGTGAAGTGTAGAGCAGGTTGTTGGTGCACCCTTGAGAGGTGCCTTGATGATGCTCAGGCTCTAGCTCTAGGCTCCTCTCAAGCTTCCTTGATGATGGTTAGGTTCTAGCTCTAGGCTCCTCTCAAGCTTCCTTGATGATGCTCAGGCTCTAGCTCTAGGCTCCTTTCAAGCTTCCTTGATGATGCTCAGGCTCTAGCTCTAGGCTCCTCTCAAGCTTCCTTGATGATGGTTAGGTTCTAGCTCTAGGCTCCTCTCAAGCTTCCTTGATGATGCTCAGGCTCTAGCTCTAGGCTCCTTTCAAGCTTCCTTGATGATGCTCAGGCTCTAGCTCTAGGCTCCTCTCAAGCTTCCTTGATGATGGTTAGGTTCTAGTTCTAGGGTCCTCTCTAGCTTCCTTGATGATGCTCAGGCTCTAGCTCTAGGCTCCTCTCAAGCTTCCTTGATGATGCTCAGGCTCTAGCTCTAGGCTCCTCTCAAGCTTCCTTGATGATGCTCAGGATCTAGCTCTAGGCTCCTCTCAAGCTTCCTTGATGATGCTCAGGCTCTAGCTCTAGGCTCCTCTCAAGCTTCCTTGATGATGCTCAGGCTCTAGCTCTAGGCTCCTCTCAAGCTTCCTTGATGATGGTTAGGTTCTAGCTCTAGGGTCCTCTCAAGCTTCCTTGATGCCCAGGCTCTAGCTCTAGGCTCCTCTCAAGCTTCCTTGATGATGCTCAGGCTCTAGCTCTAGGCTCCTCTCAAGCTTCCTTGATGATGGTTAGGTTCTAGCTCTAGGGTCCTCTCAAGCTTCCTTGATGATGGTTAGATTCTAGCTCTAGGCTCCTCTCAAGCTTCCTTGATGATGCTCAGGCTCTAGCTCTAGGCTTCTCTCAAGCTTCCTTGATGATGCTCAGGCTCTAGCTCTAGGCTCCTCTCAAGCTTCCTTGATGATGCTCAGGCTCTAGCTCTAGGCTCCTCTCAAGCTTCCTTGATGATGCTCAGGCTCTAGCTCTAGGCTCCTCTCAAGCTTCCTTGATGATGGTTAGGTTCTAGCTCTAGGGTCCTCTCAAGTTTCCTTGATGATAGTTAGGTTCTAGCTCTAGGCTCCTCTCAAGCTTCCTTGATGATAGTTAGGTTCTAGCTCTAGGCTCCTCTCAAGCTTCCTTGATGTTGGTTAGGTTCTAGCTCTAGGGTCCTCTCAAGCTTCCTTTTTGATGGTTAGGTTCTAGCTCTAGGCTCCTCTCAAGCTTCCTTGATGATGGTTAAGTTCTAGCTCTAGGGTCCTCTCAAGAAGGTTCTTTGATGCTGGTTAGGTTCTAGCTCTAGGCTCCTCTCAAGCTTCCGTGATGATGGTTAGGTTCTAGCTCTAGGCTCCTCTCAAGCTTCCTTGATGATGGTTAGGTTCTAGCTCTAGTGTCCTCTCAAGAAAGGTTCCTTGTTGATGGTTAGGTTCTAGTTCTAGGGTCCTCTCAAGGAAGGTTCCTTGATGCTGGTTAGGTTCTAACTCTAGGCTCCCCTCAAGCTTCTTTGATGATGGTTAGGTTCTAGCTCTAGGCTCCTCTCAAGGTTCCTTGATGATGCTTAGGCTCTAGCTCTAGGTTCCTCTCAAGCTTCCTTGATGATGGTTAGGTTCTAGCTCTAGGCTCCTCTCAAGCTTCCTTGACGATGGTTAGGTTCTAGCTCTAGGGTCCTCTCAAGTATCCTTGATGATGGTTAGGTTCTAGCTCTAGGCTCCTCTTAAGCTTCCTTGATGATGGTTAGGTTCTAGCTCTAGGCTCCTCTCAAGCTTCCTTGATGATGGCTAGGTTCTAGCTCTATTCTCCTGTCAAGGTTCCTTGATGATGGTTAGGTTCTAGCTCTAGGGTCCTCTCAAGGAAGTTTCCTTGATGATGGTTAGGTTCTAGCTCTAGGGACCTCTCAAAGAAGGTTCTTTGATGCTGGTTAGGTTCGAGCTCTAGGGTCCTCTCTAAGAAGGTTCCTTGATGCTGGTTAGGCTCTAGCTCTAGGGTCCTGTCAAGGAAGGTTCCTTGATGCTGGTTAGGTTCTAGCTCCAGGGTCCTCTCAAGGAAGGTTCCTTGATGCTGGTTAGGTTCTAGCTCTAGGGCTTCCTCCTTGATAATAATAATAATAATCTAGCTCTAGGGTCCTCTCAAGGAAGGTTCCTTGATGCTGGTTAGGTTCTAGTTCTAGGGTCCTCTCAAGGAATGTTGCTTGATGATGGTCAGGCTCTAGGTCTAGGATCCTCTCAAGGAAGTTAATTGATGCTGGTTAGGCTCTAGCTCTAGGGTTGTCTCAAGGAAGGTTTCTTGAAGCTGGTTAGGTTCTAGCTCTAGGGTTCTCTCAAGGTAGGTTAATTAATGGTGGTTAAGCTCTAGCTCTAGGTCCTCTCAAGGAAGGTTCCTTGATTCTGGTTAGGTTCTAGCTCTAGGGACCTCTCAAGGAAGGTTCCTTGATGCTGGTTATGTTCTAGCTCTAGGCTCCTCTCAAGCTTCCTTGATGATGGTTAAGTTCTAGCTCTAGGGTCCTCTCAAGAAGGTTCTTTGATGCTGGTTAGGTTCTAGCTCTAGGCTCCTCTCAAGCTTCCTTGATGATGGTTAGGTTCTAGCTCTAGTGTCCTCTCAAGAAAGGTTCCTTGTTGATGGTTAGGTTCTAGTTCTAGGGTCCTCTCAAGGAAGTTAATTGATGCTGGTTAGGCTCTAGCTCTAGGGTTGTCTCAAGGAAGGTTTCTTGAAGCTGGTTAGGTTCTAGCTCTAGGGTTCTCTCAAGGTAGGTTAATTAATGGTGGTTAAGCTCTAGCTCTAGGTCCTCTCAAGGAAGGTTCCTTGATTCTGGTTAGGTTCTAGCTCTAGGGACCTCTCAAGGAAGGTTCCTTGATGCTGGTTATGTTCTAGCTCTAGGCTCCTCTCAAGCTTCCTTGATGATGGTTAAGTTCTAGCTCTAGGGTCCTCTCAAGAAGGTTCTTTGATGCTGGTTAGGTTCTAGCTCTAGGCTCCTCTCAAGCTTCCTTGATGATGGTTAGGTTCTAGCTCTAGTGTCCTCTCAAGAAAGGTTCCTTGTTGATGGTTAGGTTCTAGTTCTAGGGTCCTCTCAAGGAAGGTTCCTTGATGCTGGTTAGGTTCTAACTCTAGGCTCCCCTCAAGCTTCTTTGATGATGGTTAGGTTCTAGCTCTAGGCTCCTCTCAAGGTTCCTTGATGATGCTTAGGCTCTAGCTCTAGGTTCCTCTCAAGCTTCCTTGATGATGGTTAGGTTCTAGCTCTAGGCTCCTCTCAAGCTTCCTTGATGATGGTTAGGTTCTAGCTCTAGGGTCCTCTCAAGTATCCTTGATGATGGTTAGGTTCTAGCTCTAGGCTCCTCTTAAGCTTCCTTGATGATGGTTAGGTTCTAGCTCTAGGCTCCTCTCAAGCTTCCTTGATGATGGCTAGGTTCTAGCTCTATTCTCCTGTCAAGGTTCCTTGATGATGGTTAGGTTCTAGCTCTAGGGTCCTCTCAAGGAAGTTTCCTTGATGATGGTTAGGTTCTAGCTCTAGGGACCTCTCAAAGAAGGTTCTTTGATGCTGGTTAGGTTCGAGCTCTAGGGTCCTCTCTAGGAAGGTTCCTTGATGCTGGTTAGGCTCTAGCTCTAGGGTCCTGTCAAGGAAGGTTCCTTGATGCTGGTTAGGTTCTAGCTCCAGGGTCCTCTCAAGGAAGGTTCCTTGATGCTGGTTAGGTTCTAGCTCTAGGGCTTCCTCCTTTATTTTTATTTATTTTATTTAAAAATTTGAGCACACATACAGAGGTACAACAAATACAGGTAAGAGCAGTATGCCAAAGCCACTTATACTATGCATAGCATTACGGGCTGGCTTAAAATTAACTTAAGATTAACTAAGCAATGATGAAATCAGTGATAAAACATTAATGTAAACAGGTTACTATAAAGCACAAGTGAGTATTACAAAGACAGGTCATATGGTTGTATGCATTGTTGTACATTCAGTAGAATGGAGTATTCTGTTAGGTAGTGTATTTAAAAAATAATAAAGTTAGATTGGGTTTTAGGTTTAACATTTATGTGATATAATTGTGAGAAACATTTAAGATATACAATTTATAAGGTTCAGTTATTCAGTATTTATTTGGTTTTGGGTGAGTAAGTGATCTTTGAGAAGAGACTTGAATTTATAAACAGGTAGTGTTTCTTTTATATTTACAGGTAATGAATTCCAGATTTTAGGGCCTTTTATGTGCATTGAGTTTTTACATAGTGTGAGATGGACACGAGGAACATCAAAGAGTGATCTGTGCCTTGTGTTATGGTCATGTGTTCTGTTGAGGTTGGCAAGGAGATGTTTGAGGGGAGGGTTAATATCAGAGTTGAGTGTTCTATGTATGTAATAGGTGCAGTAATAAGTATGGATGTTTTGTATGGTGAGTAGGTTGAGTGTATTGAATATTGGTGGAGTGTGCTGCCTGTAGTGAGAATTTGTTATCATTCTAACTGATAATAATAATAATAATCTAGCTCTAGGGTCCTCTCAAGGAAGGTTCCTTGATGCTGGTTAGGTTCTAGCTCTAGGGTCCTCTCAAGGAAGGTACCTTGATGATGGTCAGGCTCTAGCTCTAGGGTCCTCTCAAGGAAGGTTCCTTGATGCTTGTTTGGCTCTCTCTCTAGGGTCCTCTCAAGGCAGGTTCCTTGATGCTGGTTAGGTTCTAGCTCTAGGGTCCTCTCAAGGAAGGTTCCTTGATGCTGGTTAGGTTCTAGTTCTAGGGTCCTCTCAAGGAATGTTGCTTGATGATGGTCAGGCTCTAGGTCTAGGATCCTCTCAAGGAAGTTAATTGATGCTGGTTAGGCTCTAGCTCTAGGGTTGTCTCAAGGAAGGTTTCTTGAAGCTGGTTAGGTTCTAGCTCTAGGGTTCTCTCAAGGTAGGTTAATTAATGGTGGTTAAACTCTAGCTCTAGGTCCTCTCAAGGAAGGTTCCTTGATTCTGGTTAGGTTCTAGCTCTAGGGACCTCTCAAGGAAGGTTCCTTGATGCTGGTTATGTTCTAGCTCTAGGGTCCTCTCAAGGAAGGTTCCTTGATGCTGGTTAGGTTCTAGCTCTAGGGTCCTCTCAAGGAAGGTACCTTGATGATGGTCAGGCTCTAGCTCTAGGGTCCTCTCAAGGAAGGTTCCTTGATGCTTGTTTGGCTCTCTCTCTAGGGTCCTCTCAAGGCAGGTTCCTTGATGCTGGTTAGGTTCTAGCTCTAGGGTCCTCTCAAGGAAGATTCCTTCATGCTAGTTACCTGGAGTTTACCTGGAGAGAGTTCCGGGGGTCAACGCCCCCGCGGCCCGGTCTGAGACCAGGCCTCCTGGTGGATCAGAGCCTGATCAACCAGGCTGTTGCTGCTGGCTGCACGCAAACCAACATACGAGCCACAGCCCGGCTGATCCGGAACTGACTTTAGGTGCTTGTCCAGTGCCAGCTTGAAGACTGCCAGGGGTCTGTTGGTAATCCCCCTTATGTGTGCTGGGAGGCAGTTGAACAGTCTCGGGCCCCTGACACTTATTGTATGGTCTCTTAACGTGCTAGTGACACCCCTGCTTTTCATTGGGGGGATGGTGCATCGTCTGCCAAGTCTTTTGCTTTCGTAGTGAGTGATTTTCGTGTGCAAGTTCGGTACTAGTCCCTCTAGGATTTTCCAGGTGTATATAATCATGTATCTCTCCCTCCTGCGTTCCAGGGAATACAGGTTTAGGAACCTCAAGCGCTCCCAATAATTGAGGTTTTTTATCTCCGTTATGCGCGCCGTGAAAGTTCTCTGTACATTTTCTAGGTCGGCAATTTCACCTGCCTTGAAAGGTGCTGTTAGTGTGCAGCAATATTCCAGCCTAGATAGAACAAGTGACCTGAAGAGTGTCATCATGGGCTTGGCCTCCCTAGTTTTGAAGGTTCTCATTATCCATCCTGTCATTTTTCTAGCAGATGCGATTGATACAATGTTATGGTCCTTGAAGGTGAGATCCTCCGACATGATCACTCCCAGGTCTTTGACGTTGGTGTTTCGCTCTATTTTGTGGCCAGAATTTGTTTTGTACTCTGATGAAGATTTAATTTCCTCATGTTTACCATATCTGAGTAATTGAAATTTCTCATCGTTGAACTTCATATTGTTTTCTGCAGCCCACTGAAAGATTTGGTTGATGTCTGCCTGGAGCTTTGCAGTGTCTGCAGTGGAAGACACTGTCATGCAGATTCGGGTGTCATCTGCAAAGGAAGACACGGTGCTGTGGCTGACATCCTTGTCTATGTCGGATATAAGGATGAGGAACAAGATGGGAGCGAGTACTGTGCCTTGTGGAACAGAGCTTTTCACCGTTAGGTTCTAGCTCTAGGGTCCTCTCAAGGAAGGTTCCTTGATGAAGGTCAGGTTCTAGCTCTAGGGTCCCCTCAAGGAAGGCTCCTAGATGCTGGTTAGGTTCTAGCTCTGGGGTCCTCTCAAGGAAGGTTCCTTGATGCTGGTTAGGTTCTAGCTCTATGGACCTCTCAAGGAAGATTTCTTGATGCTGGTTAGGTTCTAGCTCTAGGGTCCTCTCAAGGAAGGTTAATTGATGCTGGTTAGGCTCTAGCTCTCGGGTCCTCTCAAGAAAGGTTCCTTGATGCTGGTTAGGTTTTAGCTCTATGGACCTCTCAAGGAAGGTTCCTTGATGCTGGTTAGGTTCTAGCTCTAGGGTCCTCCCAAGGAAAGTTCCTTGATGCTGGCTAGGTTCTAGCTCTTGGGTCATCTCTAGGAAGGCCTGTTTTGTCACAATTAAACACTTGTTCAGGTTTCAATCCTTCAGCCTCTATGTACTCCTTGAATTCATGCACATATTTTTCAGCCACTTTGTGGTCTGAACTGGCAGCCTCACCATGCCTAATCACACTATGTATGCCACTATGATTCTTAAATCTTTCAAACCAACCTTTGCTGGCCTTAAATTCACTCACATCACCACTAGCTGCAGGCATTTTTCTAATTAAATCCTCATGCAACTGCCTAGCCTTTTCACAAATGATCGCTTGAGAGATGCTGTCTCCAGCTATCTGTTTTTCATTTATCCACACCATTTTCTAACACTTGCGATCGCTGTTTTGTAATCACAGTTGCACCTTTTGCAAGAACAGCTTCCTTGATTGCCGTTTTCCTGCTCACCATAGTAGAGATGGTTGATTGCGATTTACTATACAACTTGGCCAGGTTCGACACACACACTCCACTTTCATACTTTGCAATTATCTCTTTCTTCATTTCAATAGTCATTAGCACCCTTGGTCTCGAAGGGTTGGCACTAGAAGCTTTCTTGGGGCCCATGGTGACTTATTTTGCAGAAACAAGCACCAGAAACAGTGATAATATGGATTATATGGAATGTACTGAATGTATCCTTAGATGCGCGCACACTGGCTGGCTTATAAACACTGGCACACACGGGGCAGTTCAGGCCACATGTGGACACATCTCGTACGAATCGTATCGCGTACCGGGTTTTGTTACGGGAACCAGGGCAAATTTTTTGTGATGTAACGCTTTGGATACCGGATTTATCGGTTACCGGTGACTTCGCGAACTGGGGGACCACTGTAGATACTGTACTTTAGGGTAATACTGATACCATCAAAATCAGATGATATTGATGCTTTGGCACATCTATAAATTGAATAATATTAATGCAGTTATTTAGCTTCATTAGGTTCTAGGTTAATGTACTCATCACTTATTATATTATATGCCTATAATGTGCTCAGTGCCACTATTGTAAAAAAAAATATACAAATTTGTAAGTACAGTAATGTATAATACAGTGGACCCCCGGTTAACGATATTTTTTCACTCCAGAAGTATGTTCAGGTGCCAGTACTGACCGAATTTGTTCCCATAAGGAATATTGTGAAGTAGATTAGTCCATTTCAGATCCCCAAACATACACGTACAAACGCACTTACATAAATACACTTACATAATTGGTCGCATTCGGAGGTAATCGTTATGCGGGGGTCCACTGTAATATTTAGGCTTCAGCAAGGGCTCATGTAAGTAACTATTTGTATGTGCAGGAGGTGAGTGATGTTGTTGGGCTTGTTCCCTCAGGGAAGGTTCCTTGATACCAGTCAGATGCTCATTATCTAACGAACTGGACCCATGTTCCTCTTCCTTGGATTGAACCTGAATGCCTCCCATTTCTCAAACAGTGTATGACTTCTGCTGGCTTAGTGCTTTCCCCATGAATGTAATAATAATAATAATAATAATATTGTGCTCCTGATTTCAGAATTTATTGTCTTTTTTATATCTTATGGTTATGGCACTTGCTACTTTTATTTATTTATTTATTATTAATTTGGACATGATACATAGAAGTACAAAGAAATACAGTGGTTAAGTGTAACATGCCAAAAGTGCCTTGTATGCAGAGCATTATGATCAGGCTTAAAATTAACTTAAGATTAACTAAGCAATGATATATTCAGTGGTAAAAATTATAGTAAACAAATAACAATTAAGCACAAATGAGTATTTCAAAGACAGGTCATATGTTCATTTACTGAGTTGCTGAGCATTCAATAGAATGAAGTATTCTGTTAGGTAATATAATTAAGAACATAAGAACGAAGGAACACTGCAACAGGCCTACTGGCCCATGCAAGGCAGGTCCAAGTCTCCTACTGGCTTAAGCCAATGCACCCAACCTAGTCAGGTCAGGTCACCTTGACTTAAGGGAGGAACACGGCAACCGTCCTGGTAGCACAAGCTAATCAGGTCCAACTCACACCCACCCACACCCACTCATGTATTTATCCAACCTATTTTTAAAGCTACACAACGTTCTGGCCTCTATGACTGTACTTGGGAGTTTGTTCCACTCATCCACAACTCTGTTACCAAACCAGTACTTTCCTATATCCTTCCTGAATCTGAATTTTTCTAACTTAAAACCATTGCTGCGAGTCCTGTCTAGGCTAGATATTTTCAGCACACTATTTACATCCCCTTTATTTATTCCTGTCTTCCATTTATACACCTCAATCATATCCCCCCTAATTCTACGTCTTTCTAGAGAGTGCAGATTCAGGGCCCTTAGTCTATCCTCATAGGGAAGGTTTCTGATACATGGGATCAACTTTGTCATCCTCCTTTGTACATTTTCCAGAGCATTTATATCCATTCTGTAATACGGTGACCAAAACTGTGCAGCATAATCTAAATGAGGCCTAACCAAGGATGTATAGAGTTGAAGAACAACCTGAGGACGCCTATTATTTATGTTTCTTGATATGAAGCCAAGGATTCTATTAGCTTTATTGCGAACACTTATGCACTGTTGTCTTGGTTTCAGATTACTGCTAACCAGAACTCCTAAATCTTTTTCGCAGTCCGTAATATTAAGATCTACATTATTTAGTTTATATGTGGCATGGTTATTGTCCTGTCCAACATTTAGAACTTTGCATTTGTCTATATTAAACTGCATCTGCCACCTCTCCGACCACTGCATCAGTCTACTCAAATCTTCCTGGAGTGCTCTAATGTCCTCTTCAGAATGAATTCGACGGCCTATTTTGGTGTCATCGGCAAACTTGCTGATGTCGCTCTTTATGCCCTCATCTATGTCGTTTATGTATATTGTGAACAGCAGGGGGCCCAACACTGACCCCTGTGGAACACCGCTCGTGACGCTTCCTCACTCTGATTTCTCCCCATTTATGCAAACTCTCTGCTGCCTATTTGTCAACCATGCCTCTATCCAGGAAAAAATTTCTCCTCCTATTCCATGTGCCTTAATTTTCCTCAATAGTCTCTGATGTGGGACCCTGTCAAAAGCCTTACTGAAGTCCATATACACAATATATTCATTACCATGATCTACCTCCTCAAATACCTTAGTGAAAAAAGTTAATAAATTCGTTGATTCGTTGATTAATTTATGCTTTTCAAGGTGACTACGAACTGCCTCGGCAATTATTGATTCCATAAATTTTCCCACTATGGAGGTTAGGCTTATTGGTCTATAGTTCGAAGCTAAGGACCTGTCACCTGCTTTGAAAATAGGTATCACATTTGCCATTTTCCACTTATCTGGCACAATGCCAGTTTGTAGTGATATGTTGAAAAGATTAGCCAAAGGTTTGCTAAGCTCCTCTTTACATTCCTTTAGAACCCTTGCATTTTAAAAAAACAAAGTTTGATAGGGTCACAGGTAAAACGTTTATGAGGTACAGTTATTCAGTTGTATTTATTTAGTTGTGGGTGAGTAAGTGATTTTTAAGAAGAGACTTGAATTTATAAACAGTGTTTCTTTTATATTCACAGGTAATGAATTCCAGATTATTAGGCCTTTTATGTGCATTGAGTTTTTGCATAGTGTGAGATGGACACGAGGAACATCAAAGAGTTATCTGTGCCTTGTGCTATGGTCATGTGTTCTGTTGAGGTTGGTAAGGAGACGTTTGAGGGGAGGGTTTATATCCGAGTTAAGTGTTCTATGTGTGTAGTAGGTACAATAATAAGTATGGATGTTTTGCACGGTGAGATAAGATAAGATAAGATAAGATTTCGTTCGGATTTTTAACCCCGGAGGGTTAGCCACCCAGGATAACCCAGGAAAGTCAGTGTGTCATCGAGGACTGTCTAACTTATTTCCATTGGGGTCCTTAATCTTGTCCCCCAGGATGCGACCCACACCAGTCGACTAACACCCAGGTACCCATTTGCTGCTAGGTGAACAGGACAACAGGTGTAAGGAAACGTGTCGAATGTTTCCACCCGCCGGGAATCGAACCCGGGCCCTCCGTGTGTGAAGCGAGAGCTTTAGCCACCAGGCCACCGGGCCACCCAAGTAGGTTTAGAGTTTTGAATATTGGTGGAGTATGCTGCCTGTAGTGGGAATTTATCATTCTGACTGCAGCTGAGATGGTTTATTTTTGTTGAGCCCCATGCACAAATTCCATAGGTGAGATAGGGGTAAATAAGTGAGTGATATAGGGCCAGGAGAGCTGACTGTGGAACATAGTACCGTATCTTCGGTCTTGGAAATTTTCTTGGAAGTTTGTTGTACATGTGTTTGAAATTTGAGTCTATTATCAAGGTGGATTCCTAAGAATTTTCCCTCTGTGAGCTTTGTGATAGGTGATCCGTTTATCATTATGTTAAGAAGGACATCTGTAGCTCTGTTTCCAAACTGAATGAAGTAGGTTTTGTCAATGTTGAGAGTAAGTTTGTTAGTCATCATCTAGGTAGATATTTTCTGTAATTCGGTATTTACATTATTGGCTAGCATGACAGGGCTTGGGTGACAGAAGACGAATGTAGTGTCATCTGCAAATAGTGTGGGTTTGAGTAGTTGCGATGCATTTGGTAGGTCGTTTATGTAAACGAGAAAGAGAAGAGGGCCAAGGACCTCTTCCTCAGTTTGCAGTTATGGCTTCTTGTTCTCTCTCGTGCTGTCATTAAGAATTTTCTTTATCTATTCTTCAAGGTCTTTTTAATACAGTGCTGAATAGTCCCATGATTAAAGGACTTTGGTATAGCTTTCAGTCTCACAAGTGGGGTGACTGAAAAAAAAATGAAAGAAAAGTTTGTTTATACATTTAGTAATTTATACAGAAGGGGTAACCAGCTCCTTTCTCCTGACATTTTATTCCCCTCATACAACACACATGGCTTATGAAGGAAGAATTCTCCTCTTTCCCATTTAGGCTACTTTACAGTTATCTTGGCTGATATAATCTGGGTGGTAAGGAGCACTGTTTAGGAAGAGGAAGGCTTTAAATAGTAATTAATTGTACTTCAGTTCAAGATCTTTATCTCCCGCAGCCATTTTCTGTTTTCTAATTATTTTACAATAAGGCGAAGAAAAGAAATAACACAATTACTGTATATTACACCACAGAATGCTACCTCCATAAGCCATGCATGTCATAAGAGGCAACTAAAATGCCAGAACAAGGGGCTAGAACTCCATAATTTTTTGGCTGATTTACTAAACTTTTATTGTTTTTTGGTTCACAAAATTTAAAAAAAAATTCTTGCAGACAAAATGCTGTTTCTTTGAAGGAGGAGAGTTCAGTAGTTACTGCAACGACTATATAACCTACTATGTAGTACAAGGTAAGAGCAAAAGTACTTATGAAATCAGTATAATTATATTAGTAAAGATGTATTTTTCATTTACTATTTTTATTAGGGACCCACATGTGGAAAGGCTCCAGAGCCCAGTCTAGATGCATAAAATTGTTGAAATTACCTCTAACTAATAGGGAAACTCATTATCATCCTCATGTAACAAATCAGATCATTTTTATGCCTTCCCAAGGCATACATCTCACTTCATATACGAAGTGCCTTCCAAATGCATACATCTCACTTCCCAAGGGGAAGTGAGATGAGATCTCATCTCAGTTGCCAAGGGGAGTGAGATGAGATGTGAAGCTGTGTAGTTCCAGACATGGCAGCAAGTGGTTTACAGTTGCTCGTAAGTTGGAATAATGACTGTTTGGCCTTACATTAAAAAAATACCGTAAAAAACTATGAAAAATACAGCAGAACTCATAAGAGTTAAGTCTTAGAATTGACCAATCTATACCATACTTGAAACACATCCAAATTCCTCCAGTGTTCCTGTGTTTGAACTGATTAATGTAACTGCAAAATATATTATGGTAAATAAAACAGTATTGTATTTTTATATAGTGGTAAGGTATGGGTATTTGAATATTGAAAGCATATTTTGTTTTGTTCTCTTTCCATGGTGGTGTCTTAATGGTAGAGAAGGACTTGATCCAAGGAATTTAATGCACATACTGGTACTGTATTTTCTGGTGTAAACCTGATTACCTCTCATTCCCCATGCAATGTATGACTCTTATGGGTTCAGACTAACAGCTTTTCAGTACAGTAAACCCTTGAATTAATGATCTGATAGGGATGGGAGGGGTGTACATTATTGCCAGTTGTCCATAGATTCCAAGTTATGAAATTCATTTTTCATGATTTTAACATAAATGGACGAAGTTTGGAATCAGTGGACTTGGTCCATTGATTCAGAATACTACTGCAGAATAATGCTACAATTCACCACTGGCTCCCCGATTTTTTTTTTATACTGCGCACACTGACCATGAAGACCCATTCTCTCACATGTGGGCCTACCAGCTTTCTCCTGGTTGATTTGAAGCCACTAGAATTTTGGCGTATTAGTACATCAAACACATTGGCTTGTAAAACGTATATAGTATTCAACTGAAACAGTCAAAGGGTTAATCATGAATCCCCAGCACACTCATGTTTTAAAATGCTGTATAAATTTTGTTGGTTTATAAACCTTTCGGTTGTTTTAGAATATTTCTATTTTTTATTAACACACTGGCCGATTCCCACCAAGGCAGGGTGGCCCGAAAAAGAAAAGCTTTCACCATCATTCACTCCATCACTGTCTTGCCAGAAGGGTGCTTTACACTACAGTTTTTAAACTGCAACATTAACACCCCTCCTTCAGAGTGCAGGCACTGTACTTCCCATCTCCAGGACTCAAGTCCGGCCTGCCGGTTTCCCTGAATCCCTTCATAAATGTTACTTTGCTCACACTCCAACAGCACATCAAGTATTAAAAACCATTTGTCTCCATTCACTCCTATCAAACATGCTCACGCATGCTCGCTGGAAGTCCAAACCCCTTTCACACAAAACCTCCTTTACCCCCTCCCTCCAACCTTTCCTAGGCCGACCCCTACCACGCCTTCCTTCCACTACAGACTGATACACTCTTGAGGTCATTCTGTTTTGCTCCATTCTCTCTACATGTCCAAACCACCTCAACAACCCTTCCTCAACCCTCTGGACAACAGTTTTGGCAATCCCGCACCTCCTCCTAACTTCCAAACTACGAATTCTCTGCATTATATTCACACCACACATTGCCCTCAGACATGACATCTCCACTGCCTCCAGCCTTCTCCTCGCTGCAACATTCATCACCCATGCTTCACACCCATACAGGAGCGTTGGTAAAGCTATACTCTCATACATTCCCCTCTTTGCTTCCAAGGACAAAGTTCTTTGTCTCCACAGACTGCACTGCTCACCCTTTTCCCCTCATCAATTCTATGATTCACCTCATCTTTCATAGACCCATCCGCTGACATGTCCACTCCCAAATATCTGAATACATTCACCTCCTCCATACTCTCTCCCTTCAGTCTGATATCCAATCTTTCATCACTTAATCTTTTTGTTATCCTCATAACCTTACTCTTTCCTGTATTCACTTTCAATTTTCTTCTTTTACATACCCTACCAAATTCATCCACCAACCTCTGCAACTTCTCTTCAGAATCACCCAAGAGCAACTGTGACAACTCCCACTTTATGTGTGATTCTTTATCTTTTAACTCCACACCTCTTGCCAAGACCCTCACATTTACTTCTCTTACAACCCCATCTGTAAATATATTGAATAGAATAGTGTATACATTATTTGTCACATGTACCTTAGTAATCTAATAACACATACATATATGTACAGTTAATGTTGCAGTTTAAACATTAACTGTACATATATGTATGTGTTATTAGATTACTAAGGTACATGTGACAAATAATGTATACACTATTCTATTCAATATATTTACAGATAGGGTTGTAAGAGAAGTAAATGTGAGGGTCTTGGTCTTGTTTGATAGGAGTGAATGGAGACAAATGGTTTTTAATACTTGACATGCTGTTGGAGTGTGAGCAAAGTAACATTTATGAAGGGGTTCAGGGAAACCGGCAGGCCGGACTTGAGTCCTGGAGATGGGAAGTACAGTGCCTGCACTCTGAAGGAGGGGTGTTAATGTTGCAGTTTAAAAACTGTAGTGTACAGCACCCTTCTGGCAAGACAGTGATGGAGTGAATGATGGTGAAAGTTTTTCTTTTTCGGGCCACCCTGCCTTGGTGGGAATCGGCCAGTGTGATAATAAAAAAAAAAATATGTACAGTTGTACTTGGAACTATTCAGTACAAAATCTATAATTTGTCTCACTGGTAAAGAGTAATTTAATATATGTTAAGGTTGAATTCAGCATATTGCTCAGTGAAATTTAGACTGAACATGAATTCGTAGTTTGGAAGTTAGGAGGAGGTGCGGGATTGCCATAACTGTTGTCCAGAGGGCTGAGGAAGGGTTGTTGAGGTGGTTCGGACATGTAGAGAGAATGGAGCGAAACAGAATGACTTCAAGAGTATATCAGTCTGTAGTGGAAGGAAGGCGGGGTAGGGGTCGGCCTAGGAAAGGTTGGAGGGAGGGGGTAAAGGTTTTGTGTGCAAGGGGCTTGGACTTCCAGCGGGCATACGTGAGCGTGTTTGATAGGAGTGAATGGAGACAAATGGTTTTTAATACTTGACGTGCTGTTGGAGTGTGAGCAAAGTAACATTTATGAAGGGGTTCGGGGAAACTGGCAGGCCGGACTTGAGTCCTGGAGATGGGAAGTACAGTGCCTGCACTCTGAAGGAGGGGTGTTAATGTTGCAGTTTAAAAACTGTAGTGTGAAGCACCCTTCTGGCAAGACAGTGATGGAGTGAATGATGGTGAAAGTTTTTCTTTTTCGGGCCACCCTGCCTTGGTGGGAATCGGCCAGTGTGATAATAAAAAAATAAATAAATGAAATAAGTAGTTTTACTTGTATTAAAATTTAACTTTTACTGAACATGGGCAAGTTTTCCTTTTCTTATGACCATATTTAGTGTTAACTGAAAGGAAGAGAGTGTAGAAGAAAGTAAGAAAGATAGAAAAGTGAATATCTTTTTCTTCTTTCAACAAACTGCTGTATCCCACCAAAAGAGGGTGGCCCATAAATAAAAAAGTTTCTCTTTTTAACTTTAGTAATGTATACAGAAGAAGTTATTAGCCCCTTGCTCCTGGCCTTTTAGTCATCTCTTATGACATGCATAGCTTACAGAGAAAGAATTCTGTTCCACTTCCCCATGGAGATAAGTAAATATATAGTTGTTTGCAATGTGTGTTACTGGGTGTGTATTTGGAAAAAATCAAATTTTCAAAAAAGTAAATATAACCCCGTAGCCTGGCTAGCAAAGCTCTCGCGCCACACACACAGAGCCCGGGTTTGATTCCTGGCGGGGTAGAAACATTTTGATGCATTTCCTTACACCTGTTGTCGTGTTCACCTAGCAGCAATTAGGTACCTGGGTGTTAGTCGACCGGTGTGGTTCACATCCTGGGGGACAAGATTGAGTACCCCAATGGAAATAAGTTAGGTAGTCCTCGATGGCGCACTGACTTTCGTGGGTTATCCTGGGTGGCTAACCCTCCGGGGTTAAAAATCCAAATGAAATCTTTTCTTATCTTAACTCTAAATATATTTATAAAGTTATTACAATAACTGTTTAAGTAAGTAAATTTATTTAGGCACAGGTACACACAAGTACAATTATCATACATAGTGTAAATTGTTTGGGATGACCCAGACAAGTCAGACAAAGTGACTTATTTCCATTTGCAAAATGGCTGTCCGTGCATGTAAAACTCTCACCTTGTATTAGATTATCATGATGAAAGATGTGACTTTGTGGGGAAATGTGATGGAAGTTTGGTTAAGTTAGCAATAGAACTAGGCATTAACCCTTAACCTTTTCAGGGTCCGTCCCATAGATCTACGGCTTTACATTCAGGGTCCAAACCGTAGATCTACGTCATGAGCTCAGCTCACTCTGATAAACTGTGAATGGCACATTTGGGCCTAGATATGAGAGAATACATGTATGTGGTATGTGTGCACCACATAAAACAAATCCTGCAGCACTGTGTGTATAATGAGAGAGAAAAAACTGAGACCATGATTTTCGATTAAAACAGCGACTTTGCAGTGTTTCTTCGTATGTTTTTTATAGTTGTATTTGCGATTTCTTGGTCTCATTTGATAGAATGGAAGACATGTTACTGAAATAGAGATGATTTTGATTGGTTTTAGCACTGGAAATGGCTTGAAACTGAGCTCAAAATAGCGGAAATGTTAAATTTTTGCCGATGTTCAAGAGTAAAAAAACGACCTCACACGTCTAATACACACCAGCTGGTGGGTCTAATATACATTCACAAATGTGGTGATGACATTTATACAATTATTACAATATTGCATAACAGTAAATCTTCTATTTTTTGGTATGAATAAACATTCATTATGTGAATAAAAAATCAAAATGGAATTTATTTGTAAAGCCTCAAAACATAACTAATGAACAGAGGAAATGTTAGTTTAGCACCAGGAATACCTACATTGTTTATTCTGGACCCTATTTTGAAATTGGAATATTTTGAACTTTGTGTTAAATTGGCCAAATTACCAACTTCCGATCACTTTATTTTGTAGTTGAAACAGTTGACTTGGTGATTTCTTGTGCTCAATCGATAGAATAGAAGTAATACTAGTGAAATAGATAAGAATTTGGTCGACTGGAATAATGTAATTGGCCTAAAATGGGAGTCAAAGTCGGCAAAATCGCTGATTCGTAAATATCGTTGACACATCAAAATTCGCGAGAGCATAATTTCGTCAATTTTCCATCAAATTTCGCACTTTTTGTTTTATTACCTTCACAAAAAGATTCTCTATCATCTCATAAGAAAAATAAAAATTTTGTTTTTTTTTGAAAATTCTTGGACACTGGGGCACCACTTCAGATTTTGGCCTTGGACCCTGAAGGGGTTAATATATGTTAGTGTAAACTTTTTATCTAATATTTATATGCATTTATAAGTGGAAAAAAAAGGTGTTCCACTTTATGGCGATTTCCACTTTATGGTGGTAGCCTGGAACCTAACCTGCCATATAAGTGGGAACCTACTGTATACTACGACGATGCTTAACCCTTTGACTCTTTTGGTCGTATATATACGTCTTACGAGCCACTGTTTTTGACTGGGAGTGATCATGTCGGAGGATCTCACCTTCAAGGACCATAACATTGTATCAATCGCATCTGCTAGAAAAATGACAGGATGGATAATAAGAACCTTCAAAACTAGGGAGGCCAAGCCCATGATGACACTCTTCAGGTCACTTGTTCTATCTAGGCTGGAATATTGCTGGACACTAACAGCACCTTTCAAGGCAGGTGAAATTGCTGACATAGAAAATGTACAGAGAACCTTCACGGCGCACATAACGGAGATAAAACACCTCAATTACTGGGAGTGCTTGAGGTTCCTAAACCTGTATTCCCTGGAATGCAGGCGGGAGAGATACATGATTATATACACCTGGAAAATCCTAGAGGGACTAGTACCGAACTTGCACACGAAAATCACTCACTACAAAAGCAAAAGACTTGGCAGACGATGCACCATCCCCCCAATGAAAAGCAGGGGTGTCACTAGCACGTTAAGAGACCATACAATAAGTGTCAGGGGCCCGAGACTGTTCAACTGCCTCCCAGCATACATAATGGGGATTACCAACAGACCCCTGGCAGTCTTCAAGCTGGCACTGGACAAGCACCTAAAGTCGGTTCCTGATCAGCCGGGCTGTGGCTCGTTCGTTGGTTTGCGTGCAGCCAGCAGCAACAGCCTGGTTGATCAGGCTCTGATCCACCAGGAGGCCTGGTCACAGACCGGGCCGCGGGGGCGCTGACCCCCGGAACTCTCTCCAGGTAAACTCCAGGTAATCATAAATTCTGGCTGCTTCAGATCAAGCAGGAGAAAGCTGGTAGGCCCACATGTGAGAGAATGGATCTGTGTGGTCAGTGTGCACCATATAAAAAAAAATCCTGCAGCACGCAGTGTATAATGAGAAAAAAAAACTCAGGGAGAAGGCTTACAGCTTTTCATCTCATCCCCTGCATACATCAGCCTTACTAGAGATATTAACAATGCAAGGAATTCACAAGAGCAGGTGAAATATACACAAACACTGATCTCTGGCTGAAGGAGACTCGAGCCTACGAACCTTGGAACAAGGTACGCAGTGCTTTACCAATCTACCCACACTGGACCAATACCTTGGAGTCCAGCTTGCACTAGACTTTGATCCAAGGCAGCCAGCTTTCAGGGAGAAGGCTTACAGCTTTTCATCTCATCCCCTGCATGCATCAGCCTTACTAGAGATATTAACAATGCAAGGAATTTACAAGAGCAGGCGAAATATACACAAACACTGATCTCTGGCTGAAGGAGACTCGAGCCTACGAACCTTGGAACAAGGTACGCAGTGCTTTACCAATCTACCCACACTGGACCAATACCTTGGAGTCCAGCTTGCACTAGACTTTGATCCAAGGCAGCCAGCTTTCAGGGAGAAGGCTTACAGCTTTTCATCTCATCCCCTGCATGCATCAGCCTTACTAGAGATATTAACAATGCAAGGAATTTGCAAGAGCACGCGAAATATACACAAACACTGGTTCATAGGCTCGAGTCTCCTTCAGCCAGAGATCAGTGTTTGTGTATATTTCGCCTGCTCTTGCGAATTCCTTGCATATATATATATATATATATATATATATATATATATATATATATATACATACATACATACATACATACATACATACAATGGACCCTCACCATATGATGGCATCACCATACGTTAAATCCACCATACGATACATTTTAACACAAAAATTTTGCCCAACCTCACACTAAAAAACTCACCTTATGTGATTCGTTTGAGACGCGTCCCACGTGTGGCCTCAGCTGTCCCGTGGGTGCCAGTGTTTACAAGCCAGCCAGTACAGTCGCATCCACGCATACAATCGGAACATTTCATATTATCACAGCGTTTTTAATGATTGTCACCATGGGCCCCAAGAAAGCTTCTAGTGCCAACCCTGTGGTAAAAAGGGTGAAAGTTACTATGGAAATGAAGAAAGAGATAATAGCTAAGTACGAAAGTGGAATGCATGTCTCGGAGCTGGCCAGGTTGTATACCAAACCCCAATCAACCATTGCTACTATTGTGGCCAATAAAACAGCAATCAAGGAAGCTGTTCTTGCAAAAGTTGCAACTTTGTTTTCGAATAAGAGATCGCAAGTACTCGAAGATGTTGAGAGACTGTTATTGGTGTGGATAAATGAAAAACAGATAGCAGGAGATAGCATCTCTCAAGTGATCATATGTGAAAAGGCTAGGAAGCTGCATGGTGATTTAATTAGAAAAATGCCTGCAACTAGTGGTGATGTGAGTGAATTTAAGGCCAGCAAAGGTTGGTTTGAGAGATTTAAGAATCGTAGTGGCATACATAGTGTGATAAAGCATGGTGAGGCTGCCAGTTCAGACCAAAAAGCGGCTGAAAAATATGTGAAGGAATTCAAGGATTACATAGACAGTGAAGAATTGAAACCTGAACAAGTGTTTAATTGTGACGAAACAGGCCTGTTTTGGAAGAAAATGCCAAACAGGACCTACATTTCTCAGGAGGAAAAGGCACTCCCAGGACATAAGCCTATGAAAGACAGGCTTACTCTCTTGATGTGTGCTAATGCTAGTGGTGATTGCAAAGTGAAGTCTTTATTGGTGTATCACTCTGAAATTCCCAGAGTGTTCAGGAGAAACAATGTCCTCAAGGCTAATTTGTGTGTTATGTGGAGGGCAAACAGTAAGGCATGGGTCACTAGAGACCTTTTCTGTGACTGGTTACACATGCATTTGCCCCCACTGTGAAAAATTACCTCCTGGAAAATAAATTGGACCTTAAGTGCCTCCTGGTATTAGACAATGCTCCTGGTCTTCCTTCAGACTTGGCAGAACGACTTTCTGGGGACATGAGCTTCATTAAGGTGAAGTTTTTGCCTCCTAATACCACTCCTCTCCTGCAGCCCATGGACCAGCACGTCATTTTAAACTTCAAAAAACTGTACACAAAAGCTATGTTTCAAAAGTGCTTTGTAGTGACCTCAGACACTCGATTGACTCTAAAGAGAGCTTTGGAAAGATCACTTTAGTATCCTCAGTTGTGTAAACCTTATAGGTGACTGTAGGAAACGTACGACACGTATCCTCAGCAAGACCAACACCTATCAAATTGAAGAAAAGCCTCCAAGTTACATCATTTTACCGGTCAGCAACGTTGCCACTAATGTTTCAAAAATGTTTGACAGAAAACTAGCTAAAATATCTACCAGCTCTTCAACTACTATTAGGAACCTAATACAAAAACCCAAGCATGATTCTGGCACAAGTGCAGGAATCTACACTATACCATGTGGGGGGTGTGACAAAGTATATGTAGGGGAAACAGCCAGAACTCTGGACATTAGAATAGCAGAACACAAAAATGCTTGCAGAAATGATGACCGCAAAAACGCATGTGTTCAACATAGAGACGATGTTGGACACCTCATGAAATTCAATGAAGCTAAACTAGTTATTAAAGAAGACGACTTAAGACGGAGAAAATGCATTGAAGCTGCACTAATTTCTGTCAGTAACACTATAAAGCAAAAATCCGGTAGTTACAGTATTTCAAAATTACTAAGCAAGAGGATATTACCCATCCTGGGAACTGGTGTTACTTGATGCCAGCAGGTCCCTCTCTTGCCTCACCTCCTTAGTTCCATTATTACTACTACTACTACTACTACTACTACTACTACTACTACTACTACTACTACTACTACTACTACTACTACTACTACTACTACCACCACCACCACCTCTACCCACGCGTCACCTCACCTGACTCCTTCCACTATATATATAAATGTTTTCTTAGTTTTCTCTGTATTAGGACTGAAGAAGCCACTCGTGGCGAAACGTTTCCTTTAATAAATGTCCTGAACTGTACATAAGTGTCTATGGAATTTGTGCATGGGGCTCAACAACAATTAACCATCTCAGACCACTAATTACCCAACAAAAGGCTGCAGTTAGAATGATAACAAATTCTCATTACAGGCAGCACACTCCACCAATATTCAAAACACTCAACCTACTCACCATACAAAACATCCATACTTATTATTGCACCTATTACATACATAGAACACTTAACTCTGATATTAACCCTCCCCTCAGACATCTCCTTGCCAACCTCAACAGAACACATGACCATAACACAAGGCACAGATCACTCTTTGATGTTCCTCGTGTCCATCTCATGCTATGCAAAAACTCAATGCACATAAAAGGCTCTAAAATCTGGAATTCATTACCTGTAAATATAAAAGAAACACTACCTGTTTATAAATTCAAGTCTCTTCTCAAAGATCACTTACTCACTCAAAACCAAATAAATACTGAATAACTGAACCTTACAAATTGTATATCCTAAATGTTACTCACAATTATATCACACAAATGTTAAACCTAGGACCCAATCTAACTTTGTTATTTTTTTAAATAAACTACCTAACAGAATACTCCATTCGACTGAATGTACAGCAATGCATGCAACCATATGACCTGTCTTTGTAATACTCATTTGTGCTTTATAGTTATCTGTTTACAATAATGTTTTATCACTGATTTCATCATTGCTTAGTTAATCTTAAGTTAATTTTAAGCCAGCCCGTAATGCTATGCATATAAGTGGCTTTGGCATGCTGCTCTTACCTGTATTTTTTGTACCTCTGTATGTATGCTAAAATTACTAAATAAATAAATAAATAAACAGGAGGTACAGGCCTCTGTGGACAGATATGTTGTGCAACAGAGGTCCAGTGACTCTCAAGCTGGTCCTAGTGGCATTAAAAGAAGAAGGGAAGTAACCCCGGAAAAGGATGTGCTACCTAAAGTCCTAATGGAAGGGGATTCCCCTTATAAACATTAACAACTTCCACACTCTTCCCTCCTCCCATCCCATCAATCATCACCAGATCTTCAGTAAAGGTAAGTGTCAGTTTGTGTGTATTAAAATTAATATTTCATGTGGTAAAATTTTTTTTTTTTTTCATACTTTGGAGTGTCAGGAATGGATTAATTTGATTTCCATTATTTCTTATGGGGAAAATTAATTCAGCTAATGATAATTTCAGCATACAATGAGCTCTTAGGAACGGATTAATATCGTATGGTGAGGGTCCACTGTATATATTCAATTCAAATTCAAATTCAAAGTTTATTCTCTATAAGGATTACAATGCGGAGTTTACAGATTTTGGTTATTGTGTGGTTTACATGTAGTGAAATACTAATTACAGAGGGGGCCACTAGAACACCTAGCAAGACTAGGCATTTCGGGCAAACTTAGATTAATTCTTAACCCTAAATTATTACAAATTGTGGAGTTGACTAAATACTAAGTGACTAAATACTAATTTGTGAGTTTACCAATGTGAATGCTTTTGTTTTGGCACAATACTTAGTTTCTATATTAGACTATCACTATATATATGCACACAAAGATCGCAGTCAGTGGGACTCAATACCACTTACTGGGGTAGACAAGATTCCCAGGCAGCACTCTTGACCACTTGGTCATCACAAATGCCACATAAGCTGGGCAGCCTGGTTCACAAGCTGTTTCTTTCCCAGCCAGGGCACATCAGTGAGCCTCAAGCATGGATTCAAGCTATTTCACTCTCTTGTATGTTCTGACGTCTCAAGCGATTTTTATATCAGTGCACCAAGCAGAAACAAGTGAGTATAGTCACAGGATGACATTTATGAGATACAATAATGAGAAACATTTTTGAGATACAATTTATGAGATACAATTATTAAGTATTTGTTTAGTTGTGGGTAAGTAAGTGATTTTTGAGAAGAGACTTGAATTTATAAACAGTGTTTCTTTTATATTCACAGGTAATGAATTCCAGATTTTAGGGCCTTTTATGTGCATCGAGTTTTTGCATAGCGTGAGATGGACACGAGGAACATCAAAGAGTGATCTGTGCCTTGTGTTATGGTCATGTGTTCTGTTGAGGTTGGTAAGGAGACATTTGAGGGGAGGGTTTATATCAGAGTTAAGTGTTCTATGTATGTAGTAGGTGCAGTAATAAGTATGGATGTTTTGTATGGTGAGTAGGTTTAGAGTTTTGAATATTGGTGGAGTGTGCTGCCTGCAGTGGGAATTTGTTATCATTCTGACTGCAGCCTTTTGTTGGGTAATAAGTGGTCTGAGATGGTTTATTGTTGTTGAGCCCCATGCACAAATTCCATAGGTGAGATAGTGGTAAATAAGTGAGTGATATAGGGCCAAGAGGGCTGACTGTGGAACATAGTACCGAATCTTCAATAGTATGCCTACAGTCTTGGAAAATTTTTTGGAAATTTGTTGTATATGTGTTTGAAATTTGAGTCTGTTATCAAGGTGGATTCCTAAGAATTTTCCCTCTGTGAATTTTGTGATAGGTGATCCATTTATCATTATGTTAAGAGACACATCTGTAGCTCTGTTACCAAACTGAATGAAGTAGGTTTTGTCAATGTTTAGAGTAAGTTTGTTGGTCCTCATCCAGGTTGATATTTTCTGTAATTCGGTATTTACAGTATTGGCTAGCATGACTGGGCTCGGGTAAGAGAAGACGTATGTAGTGTCATCTGCAAATAGTGTGGGTTTGAGTAGTTGCGATGCATTTGGTAGGTCATTTATGTATATAAGAAAGAGAAGTGGGCCTAGGACACTTCCCTGTGGGACACCAACTGTAATTGGCTGTGCAGAAGAGTTTGCCCCATTTGTGTACACATATTGGCTTCTGTTGCTGAGGTATGACTTTAGGTAGTTGAGGGATGTTATGGGGCTATAGGACCCAACATGTATTTATAAGTAACAGTTACTCTGGAATACCTAATTATATTGAATTGATGGGGACTTTGCTCTAAATGTCAGAAGGACTGATCAACCTTATGACTGAGGCAGCTGGGTCAAGCCTATTTTTCTCAATATAATAGGTTATACTATAGACACATAAACACACAAATTTAAATAAGTAGTTTATAAAGTTGTATTTCCTTTTGTAAAAGTAAAATTAAGGTGTGGTAGAATTGTGGTAACTGGAGAATTGTGCTTGGCAAATAAGTAGTTTATAAAGTTGTATTTCCTTTTGTAGAAGTAAAATTAAGGTGTGGTAGAATTGTGGTAACTGGAGAATTGTGCTTGGCAACAGTCTTTTGTTTTGGTGGGAGGAGCTTAGCCTCTTTCTCTCTCTCCCTCGCACTGACTCGGTCTCTCTGTGGCTGGCCTTCAACCTGGCAGGATCTCTGGGTCCTTCTTCTATCTTTTGGGGCATTATGTGTGCTCCAGGGGTGAGTTTTTTTTTATAATTTAAGTTGTGACCACCATACCCAGGGTGACTAAAGTGTGTCAAAACACTGGTTAGCCCAGAGTTATGTCAAGGAGAGAGGACTAAAGTTGTTGAGATATACCATGTGGGAGAACAGCTATGCAGTGTGTAGATCGTTGTTTTGAAAATGTGAGGCTGTAATTGTATATTCTGTACATATCTATTGAGAATACAGTTATATTTTTATAGTAGTAGTTTACATAACCTGTGAAGAGGGCTGGTGAAAGGGTATCAGAGACACTCAGGATGATCAGCCATGATGTAAGTATTACCCCTAGACAAATAAGACCATTAAGTAAAAGCTACCCCACACTAGAACATGTAGTGAGAACCTTACTATCAAAGTAATAAGGGACAAACCAACGTAACATGGGAGCTTGACCGGGAGAGTTATTTGACTGCTAAAATAACTCAAAACATTCTTTGAACTATATGTGCTGGTATGGGGTAATAACAGTTGCATGTTTCTGGTAGAAGATTTACCAAGGTGGTGTCAGTGGAAGTGTTGTTTTCATATATTAGTTTACAGGTTGTTTTTCTCCTAAGGTGGGGGGAAAGGGAGTAACACATTTTTGTTGTGGTTATGGTAAGTGCTATGTGCATAGTTTACATTCAATTTGTGTTATTTTATGTGCCTGTGGGAAAACTTTGTCCACTGATACTGTAAGAGGGAAGCAAGTGTTTAAAGATAAAACTATGTCAGAAGATGAGTCTTCAGATTTTTTAGGCTTCAGGGAAGAAGGTAATAATTCATCAGTAAACATGCCTGTTAATAGTGAAGATGAGGAATCACCTACTCCAGGTGATATGGAAATGGAGAGAATGAGACTGAAATTAGCTGTACTAGAGGCTGAAATGAAATTAATGAAAGCTAAGGAGAAAGAACGTCAAAGGTTAGGAGGTTCAGAACAAGAGCCTGAGCAGTACTTTAACATAACTAAAGCTGCAAATTTTGTCCCTAAGTTTACAGAGAGTGACCCAGATAGGTATTTTTCTTTTTTTGAGAAGACTGCTTTGGAGCAAGGATGGCCCAAACAGAAGTGGGCTACCCTAGTTCGCACACAACTTGTGGGTAAAGGATTCCAGAGAGTAGAGACTCTGGAGGGGCAAAATTTTTCTGATTATGATAAGATTAAAGAGGAAGTATTGCTTGCATACCAAATGATACCTGAGAAATATAGACAAAAGTTCAGAAATAAAAAATTTCGGGATGGGCAGACCTTAACTGAGTTTGGGAATGAGAAACTGTTCCTTTTTAAGAAATGGGTTTGTTCTAAAGGAGTTAATAAAGACTATAACAAATTAGTAGATCTGATGGTTCATGAGGAATTGTACAATACAATCCCTGTTGACCTCAGAGAATATTTAGAGGACAAAAACCCAGATAATCTTTCTGAAGCACTGGATCTAGGTGACCGATTTTTGGCTCGCAGGGAATTGGTAAGTAAAAACAGTCATGCTGCTTCTGAAAATTTCCCCACTCATTCTAAACCTTATTCCAAGTCTTATGGTCATAAAGGTAAGTGGGACAAGAATTTTCAGGAACAAATGAAGGCTGAGGTGCCCTATGAAATAGAAGGAAAAGGTAAGTCAGCTGGAGTTCAAAGTTTACCTAGACAATCAGATAATGTTTCAGGTCCTCGAGTAAACAGTACCAGTCCTACACCAAATGGTAAAAATACCTTTAAGAGTTATGCCTGTTACTACTGTAACAAAACTGGACACACTCAAAAGTTTTGCTGGTCAAGGCGGAGAGATCAGGAAAGGGAGGAACCACCCCAGAGGACTCTAACTGCAGAGATACATCCAGTTGCCTGCATTAGGTCTTCAAGGCAAGGTGAGGAGGAACCTTTGGATCTAGACCCCAGGATGTGTATATTTTCTAGTAGGTCCACAGTTGGTTTGCAAAAGGATGTAGGCAGAGTTGAGAACATATTGTCCTTGAGAGATGGATGTAGCACCTACTCTTTGCTACGTGCTGGAGTGCTACCAGTGTCTAAGGATACCTATACTGGGGTAGATATATTGTTGAAGGGTATTACGGGTTCAACCATAAGGACACCTGTACACAAATTATGGGTAGAATCTGCATACCAAGTTGGCTATCTCCCTGTAGGTATCTCAGATGAAATTCCCTTCAAAGGGGTCGACCTCTTATTAGGGAATAATGTTATGGGTCTGTTAGACAGTGAGGAACAACTAGTTTGGGGGAAACCAAATCCCAAATGTTGGGAGGAAATGGCTAGGAAAACCCTGCCAGACCTTCTCCCTGATGGTTCCACCATGAGAAGTATGGCTCATGATCATGCTACCAACAGTCTTCATATTTCTCATGAGGATGGTGAGGGCTTAAGTTTGGTAACTCTGCTTTCTGATGTTGAACTGCAGTCAACTGAAGAAAAGGATGTTCCAGCCAGAGCTGAGCATGATTGGAGAATGGATCAGTTAAATAATGTGAGAGAGGCTGCACCTGCTAGGGTGCAATTAATTTCTGTGCAGGAAAATGTCGCTGTTGCTGAGGAAGAGATTTTACAGTTAAATAAGTGTTTTCATTTCAGGGAGGAAACTCTTACAAAGAATTCACCTCTGTTTGCAGTATCGATGGAAGGAGAACAAGGGTTTTGTCCCCAGATGGTGATGTCCAAGGTTTCCAGGCATTTCTTCTGGTCTCAGCTGTGGGAGACTGTCAGAGAGTATATTGAGACCTATCATGTCTTTCAATTTATAGGGAAACCTAGTCTAAGTATTAAACCTGTTCCCCTCCAGTCTATTTCAGCACCAGGTGAACCCTTCAGCAAGCTGGTAGTAGATGTACTTGGTCCATTCCCAAGGACCAAACTGGGGAATGATTATTTACTCACAAATATTTGCTCCACTACCAGGTACCTGAAAGCAGTCCCTCTGCATAAGATAACAGCTCGTGTAGTCTTAAGGGTTTTGATGAAGTTCTTTTTTCATGTTTGTTTTCCTCAAGCAGTGCAAGAAGACCAAGGGCCTAACTTTACCTCAAAGCCTTTTAGAAATGTTTTGAAGGGACTAAAAGTAGAGCCTCAGTGTTCAACTGTGTATCACTCTCCATCTCAAGGGGAAATAGAGAAATTACATCAAACCCTCAAGACAATGATGCCAGCCTATGGAATAGACAATACTAACAACTGGGATGAGAGGATCCCTTTCTTTGTATTTGCTGAGTGGGGAAGCACTGGAATCTCTGAGCTATTGGCTTGGGGAGGATGGTGATGCTCCCCCCTCGGAGCTTTTTCTCAGTTTCAGACACTGTTTGACTCGTATGAGGTGGATGGTACCAGTGAACGTGCCCATCAACCAGACCAGGATGATGATGTGGGACCATAATGTGGACCATGATACTCTGGAGGCTGGAGAGGAAGTGCTGATACTGGAGAAAATTCATGTGAAAATCTGTATGGCAAGTTGCTGTGAGCTGAACATGTTGTGGGGGAAGTTCCCAGGGGTTAGATATAAAACCCACACCCCCAAGCAAGAGAAGAATGAGTATAGTGTACACAGTAACCGGTTAAAGGGTTTGAAGTTATGTCAAAAATTCAGAGAGACCAATGTTTTAATGGAATGTAAAGGGCTGCAAAACAATCTGTATGAAATACCAAAAGTGTATTTAAGAAATAACATGTGTGTAAAAGATTTTGGGAAATGCATGCTTGGTTTTAATGAGAAAAATGTTGGAGAGTTGGCTCAGCCACCTTGGAACTTTATAAAAGTTTGGGATGTCAGTAATGGGGAAAAGTTGAAACTCAATGAAGAAATTGTTAAGGAAGCTGAGTCAATTCAACAATTTTTGTGAGGGAAAAATCTGTATGAAAAATTGGAGATGGAGGAAGAAGTGAAATTCTTCCAACACCAGTTTGTAGTGCTTAGTGAGAGTCAGTGGGCATTCCCATGCTTCATGGTTCCCAAATTAGATGGCACCCTGGGCATAAACACTGACTACCACAGAGTACGTTTAACAACTAAGGTTTACAGGGTTAGAAAGATTGATACTTATGCACTAAAAGATGCAAACATTTTAAATAAGCTAAAACATGGAAGATGTGATTTCCATGGTCTGTGTTCCAGTACCATTTTAATGTGTGTAATGCAAATTGTGTTCATTGTGTGCTTAAAATTTGTGTGTGAGATGGAACGTGATGGTGTTTGTGTAAACTTGATGTATCCAACCTGGGTGCAAAGAGAAGTCTTTGGTGTTTGTTGTTGCACTGCGAGAGGTTGCAGAACTGTTATTGTCTATGAACAACCTTCTAAGTTTAAATGTCAACATTTTACCACAGGAAAGAAAATTTTCATTTTGGGGCTGGCTATTCAGCATTTGTACATGTCTCAGGATCTCTTCATCCTGTTCCTGTGTATAGTGACTAAAATCAGACTCTTAAAATGGGCTTTGTTCCTACAGCCTTTTAATTTGAAAGTTAAATATATAAAAGGCTCAGAGAATGTGGTTGCTGATGCTCTCTCTAGATGTTTCATGTAGATGCATGGTGCATACTTTGTACATAGTGTTTGTCATGTGCTGACCTTGTTGTTTTTGCAGTGGTGAACTCTCGGCGAGCCTGAGTACTCTCTACCAGCCGTCTGACTGTAAAGGAGTTGAGTCGGAGCCAAAAGTGTGACGAGGGTCAGGGTGTACGTGAATGTGAGTTGAGGCAGTGGTTGACAACCTTCGGTAACATGAGACGTTCAGGAAGGTATGTGATGTGGTGTCTTGGTGTGCTCTATGTACAAAACGGCCCGACGATTTGCCTTTGTGGTCCCTTGGACCCCTCCATGTTCTATGACAGCCTCCTCATAATAAGTTTGGAGGATCTGTGTGGAGTGGGACCTCGGAAGATAGGCTTAAGTGCCTGACCATGTTAAGGATCGTGAGTGTTGACTGGAAGTCTCACTGTTTGGTTCGGCCACCAAGTGAGAGACACCTTGACATGTTTTGTGAAGTTTCCTGCCTGGGGTACACCTGACTGCTCTGGGTTTGGCTCTACTCTCGTCTCCTGATCAGGAAGATGCCACCCTGGAGTACCAGTTGCTTGCTGGATTACCATAGCAGAGGCACAGGCCTGTTGGTGCGGGCTTTCACAGTGGGCATTGTGTGAAAAAATTTTGCATTGTAATGTGTATTGTTTAAAAGTCACTAAAATTGTAAATAGTTACACACTTGAGTATATGGGTATGGTTAAATTGCTTTTCTAAAAAATTCTGCAATCTCTTGTAAATAACAGTAAAGTGAAGAGTAGTTATGGTGCTGGGAAAATGTAGCATTTCTAGTAGTCTTGTTTACCGCCTTCAGACTTAAGCAATATACTTTTACTAGCCGTATCCTGAGGGACACAGCTAGCTTTTGTGAGACTTCGTCTGGAGGTGGGGGTGTTATGGGGCTATAGGACCCAACATGTATTTATAAGTAACAGTTACTCTGGAATACCTAATTATATTGAATTGATGGGGACTTTGCTCTAAATGTCAGAAGGACTGATCAACCTTATGACTGAGGCAGCTGGGTCAAGCCTATTTTTCTCAATATAATAGGTTATACTATAGACACATAAACACACAAATTTAAATAAGTAGTTTATAAAGTTGTATTTCCTTTTGTAAAAGTAAAATTAAGGTGTGGTAGAATTGTGGTAACTGGAGAATTGTGCTTGGCAAATAAGTAGTTTATAAAGTTGTATTTCCTTTTGTAGAAGTAAAATTAAGGTGTGGTAGAATTGTGGTAACTGGAGAATTGTGCTTGGCAACAGTCTTTTGTTTTGGTGGGAGGAGCTTAGCCTCTTTCTCTCTCTCCCTCGCACTGACTCGGTCTCTCTGTGGCTGGCCTTCAACCTGGCAGGATCTCTGGGTCCTTCTTCTATCTTTTGGGGCATTATGTGTGCTCCAGGGGTGAGTTTTTTTTTATAATTTAAGTTGTGACCACCATACCCAGGGTGACTAAAGTGTGTCAAAACACTGGTTAGCCCAGAGTTATGTCAAGGAGAGAGGACTAAAGTTGTTGAGATATACCATGTGGGAGAACAGCTATGCAGTGTGTAGATCGTTGTTTTGAAAATGTGAGGCTGTAATTGTATATTCTGTACATATCTATTGAGAATACAGTTATATTTTTATAGTAGTAGTTTACATAACCTGTGAAGAGGGCTGGTGAAAGGGTATCAGAGACACTCAGGATGATCAGCCATGATGTAAGTATTACCCCTAGACAAATAAGACCATTAAGTAAAAGCTACCCCACACTAGAACATGTAGTGAGAACCTTACTATCAAAGTAATAAGGGACAAACCAACGTAACAAGGGAGTGCCCTCTTATACCATAGTGCGACACTTTTATGCAGAGCAAGTCATGGTCAACTGTATCAAAAGCTTTATGTAAGTCAATGAAGATCCCCAGTGGGACTTCTTTTTTCTTTATTGCAGTGTAAATATGTTCTATTTTTTTATTATTATTATTAATACACTGGCCGATTCCCACCAAGGCAGGGTGGCCCGAAAAAGAAAAACTTTCACCATCATTTACTCCATCACTGTCTTGCCAGAAGGGTGCTTTGCACTACAGTTTTTAAACTGCAACATTAACACCCCTCCTTCAGAATGCAGGCACTGTACTTCCCATCTCCAGGACTCAAGTCTGGCCTGCCGGTTTCCCTGAATCCCTTCATAAATGTTACTTTGCTCACACTCCAACAGTACGTCAAGTATTAAAAACCATTTGTCTCCATTCACTCCTATCAAACATGCTCACGTATGCCTGCTGGAAGTCCAAGCCCCTCGCACACAAAACCTCCTTTACCCCCTCCCTCCAACATTTCCTGGGCCGACCCCTACCCCGCCTTCCTTCCACTACAGACTGATACACTCTTGAAGTCATTCTGTTTCGCTCCATTCTCTCTCTACATGTCCGAACCACCTCAACAACCCTTCCTAAGCCCTCTGGACAACAGTTTTGGTAATCCTGCACCTCCTCCTAACTTCCAAACTACGAATTCTCTGCATTATATTCACACCACACATTGCCCTCAGACATGACATCTCCACTGCCTCCAGCCTTCTCTTCACTGCAACATTCATCACCCATGCTTCACACCCATATAAGAGCGTTGGTAAAACTATACTCTCATACATTCCCCTCATTGCCTCCAAGGACAACGTTTTTTGTCTCCACAGACTCCTAAGTGCACCATTCACCCTTTTCCCCTCATCAATTCTATGATTCACCTCATCTTTCATTCAAAGTTTATTCTCTATAAGGATTACAATGCTGAGTTTACAGAAATTTGGTTATTGTTTTGTTTACATGTAGTAAAATTGTGATTACAGAGTGTACCACTAGAACGCTTAGCATGGCTAGGCATTTCGGGCATACTTAGTTTTATTCTTAATTGTAAAATATTACAAATTATGAGGTAAGTTGGTATTATGGCTAAGTGACTAAATACTAGTTTGTGAGTTTAGCAATGTGAATGCTTTTGTTTTGGCACAGTATATAGTTTCAGTATTGGAGTATCACAGGATTCATTATTTTAAGACTGAGATTAATATTTCTGTTTATGGTCAAATGAGTGAGCGAGTGTAAGTGTGAACCACCAGGTGGTATTCGTGTAGTTAGTTGACGGGGTGTATCAGGGAGATAAGATGTTTTCTAATGGTAGTTTTGAAGGTGATGAATGTGTCTGCAGTTCTAGAGTTCTCAGGTAGGGTATTCCAGATTTTAGGGCCTTTGACATACATTGAATTTTTGTAAAGGTTTAGTCGGACACGGGGAATGTCGTAGAGATGTTTGTTTCTGGTGTTATGCCTGTGGGTTCTGTCACAACTATCAAGAAAGCGTTTTAGGTCAAGGTTGATATTAGAGTTTAAGGCCCTGTAGATATAGATTGCACAGTAGTAAGTGTGGATGTACTGAACTGGGAGTAAGTTTAGATCTTTGAAGAGTGGGGGGGGGGGAGCTGCCAGGGATGGGATTTAGTGATTATTCTTACTGCAGCTTTTTGTTGGGTTATTATTGGCTTTAGGTGTGTTGCTGCAGTTGATCCCCAAGCACAAATAGCATAGGTGAGGTATGGATAAATAAGTGAGTGGTATAGTGTGAGAAGGGCATTTTGCGGCACGTAGTATCGTATCTTGGAGAGGATCCCAACCGTTTTGGATACTTTTTTGGCTATATGCTGGATAAGGGTGCTGAAATTCAGGTTGTTGTCAAGGTATAAGCCTAGGAATTTTCCCCCATTATTTCTGGTAATTAGAGTGTTGTCAATCTTAATGTTAATTTGTGCATCTCCTGCTCTGCTACCAAACATAATATAGTAAGTTTTGTCAGTGTTAAGCGTAAGTTTATTGGCTGTCATCCAAGTCGATATTTTAATCAGCTCCTCATTCACAATGGTGTTGAGGGTGGCAAGATTAGGGTGAGAGATGACATAAGTCGTGTCATCAGCAAAGAGAATGGGTTTCAGGTGTTGGGATACGTTTGGAAGGTCATTGATGTATATGAGGAAGAGCAGGGGACCAAGGACACTTCCCTGCGGAACTCCAGTATCAAGTGGCCGTGTTGCTGATGCTGTGTCTTTAATGGTGACGTACTGATACCTATTAGTAATGTAAGATTTGAAATAAGCAAGCGCATGGCCTCTTATACCGTAGTGGTCAAGTTTGTGGAGTAGGATTTCGTGGTTTACTGTGTCAAAAGCTTTTCTTAGGTCAATAAAAATTCCTAGTGGATATTCCTTATTTTCCAATGCTGTGTAAAGCAGATCTAGCATTTTTATGATTGCATCATTAGTGCTTTTATTTTTCCTGAATCCAAGCTGACACGTTCACTCCCAAATATCTGAATACATTCACCTCCTCCATACTCTCTCCCTCCAATCTGATATAAAATCTTTCATCACCTAATCTTTTTGTTATCCTCATAACCTTACTCTTTCCTGTATTCACTTTTAATTTTCTTCTTTTGCATACCCTACCAAATTCATCCACCAACCTCTGCAACTTCTCTTCAGAATCTCCCAAGAGCACAGTGTTATCAGCAAAGAGCAAATGTGACAACTCCCACTTTATGTGTGATTCTTTATCTTTTAACTCCACGCCTCTTGCCAAGACCCTCGCATTTACTTCTCTTACAACCCCATCTATAAATATATTAAACAACCACTAGACCTCATCTTCACTAACAATGATGATCTGATAAGAAATGTCACCATATCAAAAACAATATACTCAGATCACAACATAATTGAGGTTTAGACATGTATGCGTGGAGCCCCAGACCGACAAAATGAGACTAGTCACGAGGGAGCATTCACCAAATTCAACTTCAATAACAAAAACATAAAGTGGGACCAAGTAAACCAAGTCCTAACCGATATAAGCTGGGAAGATACACTAAGCAACACAGACCCCAACTTATGCCTAGAACAGATTAACTCGGTGGCACTCGATGTATGCACAAGGCTTATTCCTCTAAGAAAAAGGAGGAGTAGATGTAAAATAGAAAGAGACAGGCGCTCCCTTTACAGGCGACGGAAAAGAATAACAGAGCGGCTAAAAGAGGTCAATATATCTGAAATGCGTAGGGAGACACTGGTCAGAGAAATAGCAAGCATCGAACTTAAGCTAAAAGAATCCTTTAGGAGTCAGGAATCGCGGGGAGAACTATTAGCCATAAATGAAATCGAAAGAAACCCAAAGTATTTCTTCTCCTATGCCAAATCAAAATCGAGAACAACGTCCAGTATTGGGCCCCTACTTAAACAAGATGGGTCCTACACAGATGACAGCAAGGAAATGAGTGAGCTACTCAAGTCCCAATATGACTCAGTTTTTAGCAAGCCGCTAACCAGACTGAGAGTCGAAGATCAAAATGAATTTTTTATGAGAGAGCCACAAAATTTGATTAACACAAGCCTATCCGATGTTATCCTGATGCCAAATGACTTCGAACAGGTGATAAATGACATGCCCATGCACTCTGCCCCAGGGCCAGACTCATGGAACTCTGTGTTCATCAAGAACTGCAAGAAGCCCCTATCACGAGCCTTTTCCATCCTATGGAGAGGGAGCATGGACACGGGGGTCGTCCCTCAGTTACTAAAAACAACAGACATAGCCCCACTCCACAAAGGGGGCAGTAAAGCAATAGCAAAGAACTACAGACCAATAGCACTAACATCCCATATCATAAAAATCTTTGAAAGGGTCCTAAGAAGCAAGATTACCACCCATCTAGAAACCCATCAGTTACACAATCCAGGGCAACATGGGTTTAGAACAGGTCGCTCCTGTCTGTCTCAACTATTGGATCACTACGACAAGGTCCTAAATGCACTAGAAGACAAAAAGAATGCAGATGTAATATATACAGACTTTGCAAAAGCCTTCGACAAGTGTGACCATGGCGTAATAGCGCACAAAATGCGTGCTAAAGGAATAACAGGAAAAGTCGGTCGATGGATCTATAATTTCCTCACTAACAGAACACAGAGAGTAGTCGTCAACAGAGTAAAGTCCGAGGTAGCTACGGTGAAAAGCTCTGTTCCACAAGGCACAGTACTAGCTCCCATCTTGTTCCTCATCCTCATATCCGACATAGACAAGGATGTCAGCCACAGCACCGTGTCTTCCTTTGCAGATGACACCCGAATCTGCATGACAGTGTCTTCCATTGCAGACACTGCAAGGCTCCAGGCGGACATCAACCAAATCTTTCAGTGGGCTGCGGAAAACAATATGAAGTTCAACGATGAGAAATTTCAATTACTCAGATATGGTAAACATGAGGAAATTAAATCTTCATCAGAGTACAAAACAAATTCTGGCCACAAAATAGAGCGAAACACCAACGTCAAAGACCTGGGAGTGATTATGTCGGAGGATCTCACCTTCAAGGACCATAACATTGTATCAATCGCATCTGCTAGAAAAATGACAGGATGGATAATGAGAACCTTCAAAACTAGGGAGGCCAAGCCCATGATGACACTCTTCAGGTCACTTGTTCTATCTAGGCTGGAATATTGCTGCACTCTAACAGCACCTTTCAAGGCAGGTGAAATTGCCGACCTAGAAAATGTACAGAGAACTTTCACGGCGCGCATAACGGAGATAAAACACCTCAATTACTGGGAGCGCTTGAGGTTTCTAAACCTGTATTCCCTGGAATGCAGGAGGGAGAGATACATGATTATATACACCTGGAAAATCCTAGAGGGACTAGTACCAAACTTGCACACGAAAATCACTCACTACGAAAGCAAAAGACTTGGCAGACGATGCACCACCCCCCCAATGAAAAGCAGGGGTGTCACTAGCACGTTAAGAGACCATACAATAAGTGTCAGGGGCCCGAGACTGTTCAACTGCCTCCAAGCACACATAAGGGGGATTACCAACAGACCCCTGGCAGTCTTCAAGCTGGCACTGGACAAGCACCTAAAGTCAGTTCCTGATCAGCCGGGCTGTGGCTCGTACGTTGGTTTGCGTGCAGCCAGCAGCAACAGCCTGGTTGATCAGGGGCTGATCCACCAGGAGGCCTGGTCACAGACCGGGCCGCGGGGGCGTTGACCCCCGAAACTCTCTCCAGGTAAACTCTCCAGATAAACATCACACATCCTTGTCTAAGGCCTACTTTTACTGGGAAATAATCTCCCTCTTTCCTACATACTCTAACTTGAGCCTCACTATCCTCGTAAAAACTCTTCACTGCTTTCAGTAACCTTCCTCCTACACCATACAACTGCAACATCTGCCACATTGCCCCCCTATCCACCCTGTCATACGCCTTTTCCAAATCCATAAATGCCACAAAAACCTCTTTAGCCTTATCTAAATAATATTCACTTATATGTTTCGCTGTAAACACCTGGTCCACACACCCCCTACCTTTCCTAAAGCCTCCTTGTTCATCTGCTATCCTATTCTCCGTCTTACTCTCAATTCTTTCAATAATAACTCTACCATACACTTTACCAGGTATACTCAATAGACTTATCCCCCTATAATTTTTGCACTCTCTTTTGTCCCCTTTGCCTTTATACAAAGGAACTATGCATGCTCTCTGCCAATCCCTAGGAACCTTACCCTCTTCCATACATTTATTAAGTAATTGCACCAACCACTCCAAAACTATATCCCCACCTGCTTTTAACATTTCTATCTTTGTCCCATCAATCCCAGCTGCCTTACCCCCTTTCATTTTACCTACTGCCTCATGAACTTCCCCCACACTCACAACTGGCTCTTCCTCACTCCTACAAGATGTTATTACTCTTTGCCCTATACATGAAATCACAGCTTCCCTATCTTCAACATTTAACAATTCCTCAAAATATTCCCTCCATCTTCCCAATACCTCTAACTCTCCATTTAATAACTCTCCTCTCCTATTTTTAACTGACAAATCCATTTGTTCTCTAGGCTTCCTTAACTTGTTAATCTCACTCCAAAACTTTTTCTTATTTTCAACAAAATTTGTTGATAACATCTCACCCACTCTCTCATTTGCTCTCCTTTTACATTGCTTCACCACTCTCTTAACCTCTCTCTTTTTCTCCATATACTCTTCCCTCCTTGCATCACTTCTACTTTGTAAAAACTTCTCATATGCTAACTTTTTCTCCCTTACTACTCTCTTTACATCATTCCACCAATCGCTCCTCTTCCCTCCCACACCCACTTTCCTGTAACCACAAACTTCTGCTGAACACTCTAACACTACATTTTTAAACCTACCCCATACCTCTTCAACCCCATTGCCTATGCTCTCATTAGCCCATCTATCCTCCAATAGCTGTTTATATCTTACCCTAACTGCCTCCTCTTTTAGTTTATAAACCTTCACCTCTCTCTTCCCTGATGCTTCTATTCTCCTTGTATCCCATCTACCTTTTACTCTCAGTGTAGCTACAACTAAAAAGTGATCTGATATATCTAATGATGCTATTATACACATGTTCTAGCATGTGTATAATAGCATCATTAGTATTTTTATTAGGCCTGAACCAAAATTGACAGGGGATGAGTATGTTGTGGGAGATGAGGTAGGAATAGATACACTTATGAATTAATTTTTCAAAGATTTTAGAGAGAGGGTATAAGTTGGATATTGGCCTATAGTTAGTCAAGTCTGTGTGGTCTCCTCCTTTATGGATCGGGGTGACCCTTGCTATTTTGAGAACTGTAGGAAAGGTAGAGGATTCAATGGATTTGTTCAAGAGTGTTGAATGATTGGTGATAGCACCTGTGACACTTTTTTGTATATAAAGGGTGGTAAGGTATTTAAATCTCCTGTCTTGTTTTTTAGTGTGTTGATAATAAGGAAGACTTCAGTTGGGTTAGTCGGAGCTAGGAACAGTGTGTTCGGGTAATTGCCAGTGAGGTAGTCATTGGGTGGGGTATCTGAGCTTGGGATTTTATTGGCAAGGTTTTTTCCTATAGTGGAGAAGAAATCATTGAGTCTGTTTGCTGTTTCAGTAGGTGGGAGTTGGGGTTCATCTGGTTTTGTTAATTCAATTTCACCATTTCGTGTTATCTTTTTTGTTCCTAGAATTTCTGATAGGGTTTTCCAGGTCTTTTTTATATCACCTCGTAAGTTGGATAATCTGTTCTCATAATACAGTTTTTTAGCCCTTCTTATTAGGCTGGTTAGGATTGATGAGTAATGTTTTGTTTGGTCTCTGGTTATGTGGCCCATTTTGTACTGTTACTCGTATAGGTGCTTTGTATTTATGGATTTGAGGATGCTGGGTGTTAGCCAGGGACTGCTCAGTCTCTTTGCAGTCATCTGTTTAGTTTTTTTAGAGCAGTGCTTGTTATAGAGGTATTGGGTCTTTTTTAGAAAATTATTAATACATTCGTCAATATCTGTATAGATTTCTAGCTCAGTGTGCCAGTCAATGTTTGTCACTGCTGCTGTGAAGTTATTAATAGCTACCTTGCTGTGAAGTCGGGAAGTGACTTTAGTGGTGTCTAGGGGTAATTTGCCAAGGTTTGTTATGAGGAAGGTAGGGTAATGGTCTGTGGTATTATCTGTGATTATGCCTGATCTTAAGGGGGATATGGTGTTGGTCCAGATGTGGTCTAGTAGGGAAACACTAGTCTCTGTAACTCTTGTAGCTTTTGTAACTGTTGGTAGCAACATGCAGTTACTCATAGTGTTTGTGAATTCAGTAACGTGTGGGTCCTGGTCTTGTAGGAGATTTATATTGAAGTCACCTGAGAGTAGTAAGTGATCTTTGTTCATGCGTGCATCAGTTATCATACTTCCTAGGTTTTCACTAAAATGGCTAATGTTTGACTGTGGTACTCTGTAGATGTTTATCACTGTGAGAGGTTTTTGTAGGTATTTTGAATTTAGCTATTATATATTCCCCATGTTCATCCCTTGTGCAGGTATTAGTGATACATTCTAGTTGGTCTGAGTAGTATATAGCTGTGCCACCCCCTTGTTGGTCTGGCCTACAGTTGTGTATGGCTGTGTAACCAGGAATGGCATAGACATCTGTAGTATCAGGCTTTAGCCAGGTTTTGGTGAGAGTAATGATGGACATACTGGCATGCAGGGAATTTAGTAATGCTATGAGGTCATCGTAATGTTTGCTTAAAGATCTGATATTGTAGTTAAAGACAGTTATGTTGTTGTTGGCTCTGAGAAGTGCCTTTGATTGTTCTGCTGTGTAGTAATTACAATTACTGTTTGATTCATTAAAGTCATTAAATAAGAGGTTGGTATCAGGATCAATGCTTGTTATCATAAGATTTATAGTGAATCTATAGTTAGAATTAAGTATAAGACAAAGTAAATATTCTAAAGCTATAAAATAGCACCTGAATTATTTTAACAAATGTAAAAGTTATTGACATTTGTTTTATTTTTTTCAAAGAGTAATAATAGGAGTGTCATTATTTTTTCACACAATATTGCTGAATGATGGTTCTATTAATATTCAGAGGTGTTTTGCAATATGTTTTGCCATTTGACTCTTATTCTCCCAAAAAACTTCTAAAAAAAAAAAAACACAAATTTCAAAATTCTTTATAATGCAATCTATTGACCTTTCTCGCAAACAACTTTGAAATTTAGATAATCTAACTATCTTTCATCTGATGTTGACTAGAACATTGTACAACTTACCAATTTTGTAGGCCAGGGAGGGTTTTATGATAAATACAATTTTGCATTATCTTGCAACTTTGCAACAAGAAGTCCAAACAAACAAGTGTCTATGATGCAAACTGCTTTTTAAATCACAGGATAAAGTTACATTTGAAATTGGAACAAAAAAAAACAAAAAAAATTGCATTCCATCCCTTTTAACCACTCGGCCATCACAAATGCCACATAAGCTGGGCAGCCTGTTTCACAAGCAATGTTTCTTTCCCAGCCTGGGCACATCATTGAGCCTCAAGCATGGATTAAAGTCATTTTAATCTCCTGTCCTGTCTGTCAATGATTACTTAGAATTGTACTCCGATGTTGTCACCATTCTAACACCCTTACTTTATCATCCCTCCTTGTTGATGGCCCCACCTTGGACACAGACTCCCTCTTCGACTCTTTTTACAGCAACTGATTTAATACACAGACTTTGATACTCCTTCTTTTAGTACTCCTCACAACCCCTCTTAACTTTACTTGTATTGCCATCTCCACCCTTACTTATCCTTTTATCCTGCATCAATTCCTGCCCTGTAGTGCTGTATGACACTAGTAGGTTTAGTGCTTCTTTTTTATTATAATAATAATAATCTACTTCTACCACCACTACTACTATCTACTTAGTTGCCTCATAATCAAATGATTGTCTTTATAGTCACCAAACAGAGATCAGGAAATTTTTGACTCAAGAATGCTCTGTTTATAGTCCTTGTGGCTTAGCGCTTCTTTTTGATTATAATAATAATAATAATAATAATAATAATAATAATAATCTGTTTAATGAATGTGACAATTCACGAGGCTTCAGTGTGGGTTTGGAGTGGCTGGGTGAGGCAACAAGTATCCAAGGCAACATCTTGTTCCTGTCCCCTTTCACCATACACTATATCTTATTGGTCACTGTAACTTGTCACGTTTTCTCATATGCAAAACAATTTGGGCTGATTCAACAATCTTGACTGACATGTTTACTGAGCATGTGATCCTGAAGGCTCAGGTAACTCCACGCCCACCAGGGCAAGGTGTCTGTTTCTAGTAGAATCCTGCACTTGCAAAGTGCTTCTCCACTTCATTCCCCTATAATTTTTTACACTCTTTTGTCCCCTTTGCCTTTGAACAAACTAATGTATGCTCTTACTCTTTAACAGGCAAGGCATCATATTTGAAACATAATTAAATTTGAAACCTATAATGTTAATATAGGCAATTTTAAGACATTATTTATCTGAATTTATCGATATTTTTAATATTTTGGCCATAAAATACACTTTTGAGGGAATCAAATATGATACCTCACCCATATATGGTAAAACTCTAAGTGATACTTCAGGCATCAGATCTGATGCCATGCCTGACAATAATGTCTAAATGTACCATAAAAACTAATAAATGATAATAAAAGGCATATATAACAATTTAAGGTTTATTAACCCATTAACAGGTAAGCAGGATAATGATAACTTGTTTTAAACTTATATCCCCTCAAAGAAGGTTCCTTGATGTTGGTGAGGTGATCTCGATTTAGGGAATTGGATCTGTGCTCCAGTTCCCCAAATTAAGCCTGAATGCCTTCCACATCCCCCCCCAGGCACTGTATAATCCACCGGGTTTAGTGCTTCCCCCTGTATTATAATAATAATTTAACCTTATATATTTTCTAATATAATATATAAATGTACTGAAACATAAACTTTTTTTTTTTTTTTTTAACAAGTCACCCGTCTCCCACCGAGGCAGGGTGACCCCAAAAAGAAAGAAAATCCCCAAAAAGAAAATACTTTCATCATCATTCAACACTTTCACCTCACTCACACATAAGCACTGTATTTGCAGAGGTGCTCAGAACACAACAGTTTAGAAGCATATACCTATAAAGATGCACAACATATCCCTCCAAACCGCTGATATCCCGAACCCCTCCTTCAGAGTGCAGGCATTGTAATTCCCATTTCCAGGACTCAAGTCCAGCTATATAAAAATAACCGGTTTCCCTGAATCCCTTCACTAAATATTACCCTGCTCACACTCCAACAGATCGTCAGGTCCCAAATACCATTCATCTCCATTCACTCCTATCTAACACGCTCACGCACGCTTGCTGGAAGTCCAAACCCCTTGCCCACAAAACCTCCTTTACCTCCTTTACTTCTATAATAAACAAAAAAGTTATTTTGATAATTATCATGAAACTAAGAAAAATAAATGGTAATATTAAACATTCTCAAAGCAGTATATTACTGCACAGTAAGTTGTCACTTAACATCATTGATAGTTTCAGAAACTGCAACTTTGAGTGAAATGAAGTATAATGAACCAATTTTACCATAGGTTAACTGATATAAACAAGATTTCTAATTTTGTTTCTAATGTCACACTTTTTCTCTGTTCTTTGTGGCCACAGACATCAGGGGTGCACAGTGCACGTTCAGCACTCATTGCAACATTGAAAAATATTTACTTAAACAAGAATATAAAAGTATATATTGAGAAAAACACTCCTTTTTGCTTAACATATGTGACCCATTTATCAAGGGCTGAAAAGATCTGGGGGGAATTTGTCGGGATAATCATCATAATCCATATCATTTAGGGCATTATCCGGGTCATCATCTTCATCGGGCATTTTGCCGTCTTTTGAAAGATACACACCTTCAGCTTCTTGAGAATCTTCATGATCCTCTTGGGTTAGTTTTTTCTTCCCTTTCTTCTGAGAACTTTTACCAGACATATTTACAAGATGAGATGCCTTTTGGGATTCTTTTTTCTTCTGAAAACTTTCACCAGAAATATTCACAAGATGAGATGCCTTTTGGGATTCTTCTTTCTTCTCAGAACTTTCACCAGAAATATTCACAAGATGAGAAGACTCTTGGGATTCTTCTTTCTTCTCAGAACTTTCACCAGAAATATTCACAAGATGAGATGCCTCTTGGGATTCTTCTTTCTTCTCAGAACTTTCACCAGACATATTCACAAGATGAGATGCCTCTTGGGATTCTTCTTTCTTCTCAGAACTTTTACCAGAAATATTCACAAGATGAGATGCCTCTTGGGATTCTTCTTTCTTCTCAGAACTTTTACCAGAAATATTCACAAGATGAGATGCCTCTTGGGATTCTTTTTTCTTCTCAGAACTTTCACCAGAAATATTCACAAGATGAGATGCCTCTTGGGATTCTTCTTTCTTCTCAGAACTTTCACCAGACATATTCACAAGATGAGATGCCTCTTGGGATTCTTCTTTCTTCTCAGAACTTTCACCAGAAATATTCACAAGATGAGATGCCTCTTGGGATTCTTCTTTCTTATCAGAACTTTCACCAGAAATATTCACAAGATGAGAAGACTCTTGGGATTCTTCTTTCTTATCAGAACTTTCACCAGAAATATTCACAAGATGAGAAGACTCTTGGGATTCTTCTTTCTTCTCAGAACTTTCACCAGAAATATTCACAAGATGAGATGCCTCTTGGGATTCTACTTTCTTCCTTTTTTTCTGAGTACCAGATGTCCCAGAATCATCCAAATTTTGACTGCCCCTTTTGGCAGACTGCTTATCATCAGTATCCATCCTGTAATTATTTTGACATGTGTATTGATGATGGTAGATGGTTAGTGTAGTAGTAATGGTAGATGTGTAGTGGTGATGATAGATGTGTAGTGATGGTTGATGCATATTGTAGTAGTGATGATAGATGAGTAGTGATGGTTGATGCATAGTGTAGTAGTGATGGTAGATGTATAGTGGTGATGATAGATGTGTAGTGATGGTTGATGCATAGTGTAGTAGTGATGATAGATGTATAGTGGTGATGATACATGTGTAGTGATGGTTGGTGCATAGTGCAGTAGTGATGGTAGATGTGTAGTGGTGATGATACATGTGTAGTGATGGTTGATGCATATTGTAGTAGTGATGATAGATGAGTAGTGATGGTTGATGCATAGTGTAGTAGTGATGGTAGATGTGTAGTGGTGATGATACATGTGTAGTGATGGTTGATGCATATTGTAGTAGTGATGATAGATGAGTAGTGATGGTTGATGCATAGTGTAGTAGTGATGGTAGATGTATAGTGGTGATGATAGATGTGTAGTGATGGTTGATGCATAGTGTAGTAGTGATGATAGATGTATAGTGGTGATGATACATGTGTAGTGATGGTTGATGCATAGTGTAGTAGTGATGGTAGATGTGTAGTGGTGGTGATGTGTAGTGATGGTTGATGCATAGTGTAGTAGTGATGGCAGATGTGTATTGGTGGTGATAGATGTGTAATGATGGTTGATGCATGGTGTAGTAGTGATGGTAGATGTGTGGTGGTGGTGATAGATGTGTAGTGATGGCTGATGCATAGTGTAGCAGTGATGGTAGATATGTAGTGGTTGTGATAGATGTGTAGTGATGGCTGATGCATAGTGTAGTAGTGATGGTAGATGTGTAGTGGTGGTGATAGATGTGTAGTGATGGCTGATGCATATTGTAGTAGTGATGGTAGATGTGTAGTGGTGATGATAGATGTGTAGTGATGGTTGATGCATAGTGTAGTAGTGATGGTAGATGTGTAGTGGTGGTGATGTGTAGTGATGGTTGATGCATAGTGTAGTAGTGATGGCAGATGTGTAGTGGTGGTGATAGATGTGTAATGATGGTTGATGCATAGTGTAGTAGTGATGGTAGATGTGTAGTGGTGGTGATAGATGTGTAGTGATGGCTGATGCATAGTGTAGTAGTGATGGTAGATGTGTAGTGGTTGTGATAGATGTGTAGTGATGGCTGATGCCTAGTGTAGTAGTGATGGTAGATGTGTAGTGGTTGTGATAGATGTGTAGTGATGGCTGATGCCTAGTGTAGTAGTGATGGTAGATGTGTAGTGGTTGTGATAGATGTGTAGTGATGGCTGATGCCTAGTGTAGTAGTGATGGTAGATGTGTAGTGGTTGTGATAGATGTGTAGTGATGGCTGATGCCTAGTGTAGTAGTGATGGTAGATGTGTAGTGGTTGTGATAGATGTGTAGTGATGGCTGATGCATAGTGTAGTAGAGATAGATGTGTAGTGATGGCTGATGCATAGTGTAGTAGTGATGGTAGATGTGTAGTGGTTGTGATAGATGTGTAGTGATGGCTGATGCATAGTGTAGTAGTGATGGTAGATGTGTAGTGGTGATGATAGATGTGTAGTGATGGTTGATGCATAGTGTAGTAGTGATGGTAGATGTGTAGTGGTGATGATAGATGTGTAGTGATGGTTGATGCATAGTGTAGTAGTGATGGTAGATGTGTAGTGGTGGTGATGTGTAGTGATGGTTGATGCATAGTGTAGTAGTGATGGCAGATGTGTAGTGGTGGTGATAGATGTGTAATGATGGTTGATGCATAGTGTAGTAGTGATGGTAGATGTGTAGTGGTGGTGATAGATGTGTAGTGATGGCTGATGCATAGTGTAGTAGTGATGGTAGATGTGTAGTGGTTGTGATAGATGTGTAGTGATGGCTGATGCCTAGTGTAGTAGTGATGGTAGATGTGTAGTGGTTGTGATAGATGTGTAGTGATGGCTGATGCCTAGTGTAGTAGTGATGGTAGATGTGTAGTGGTTGTGATAGATGTGTAGTGATGGCTGATGCCTAGTGTAGTAGTGATGGTAGATGTGTAGTGGTTGTGATAGATGTGTAGTGATGGCTGATGCCTAGTGTAGTAGTGATGGTAGATGTGTAGTGGTTGTGATAGATGTGTAGTGATGGCTGATGCATAGTGTAGTAGAGATAGATGTGTAGTGATGGCTGATGCATAGTGTAGTAGTGATGGTAGATGTGTAGTGGTTGTGATAGATGTGTAGTGATGGCTGATGCATAGTGTAGTAGTGATGGTAGATATGTAGTGGTGGTGATAGATGTGTAGTGATGGCTGATGCATAGTGTAGTAGTGATGGTAGATATGTAGTGGTGGTGATAGATGTGTAGTGATGGCTGATGCATAGTGTAGCAGTGATGGTAGATATGTAGTGGTGGTGATAGATGTGTAGTGATGGCTGATGCATAGTGTAGTAGTGATGGTAGATGTGTAGTGATGGTTGATGCATAGTGTAGTAGTGATGGTAGATGTGTAGTGGTGATGATAGATGTGTAGTGATGGCTGATGCATAGTGTAGTAGTGATGGTAGATATGTAGTGGTTGTGATAGATGTGTAGTGATGGTTGATGCATAGTGTAGTAGTGATGGTAGATGTGTAGTGGTGGTGATAGATGTGTAGTTATGGCTGATGCATATTGTAGTAGTGATGGTAGATGTGTAGTGGTGGTGATAGATGTGTAGTGATGGCTGATGCATATTGTAGTAGTGATGGTAGATGTGTAGTGGTGGTGATAGATGTGTAGTGATGGCTGATGCATATTGTAGTAGCGATGGTAGATGTGTAGTTGTGTGATAGATGTGTAGTGATAGATGAAGTCTTGAAGACAGTCAGGGGTCTTAAAGACAGAGGTCTTGAAGACATGGGTCTTGAAGACAGTCAGGGGTCTTGACGACAGTCAGGGGTCTTGAAGATAGTCAGGAGTCTTGAAGACTGCCAGGGTTCTATAAGACAGTCTGCAGTCTTGAAGACAGCCAAGGGTCTTGAAGACAGCCACGGGTCTTGCAGATGGTCAAGGTTCTTGAAGACAGTCAGGGGTCTTGAAGACAGTCAAGGGCCTTGAAGACAGTCAGGGGTCTTGAAGATGGTCAGAGGTCTTGAAGACTGTCAGGAACCTTGAAGACAAAACTCTTAAAGACAGTCAGGGGTCTTGAAGACAGTAAAGGGCCTTGAAGATAGTCAGGGGACTTGAAGACAGTCAGGGGTCTTAAATACAGGGGTCTTGAAGATAGTCAGGGGTCTTAAAGATAGTCTGGGGTATTGAAGACAGTCAGGGGTCTGGAAGACTGTCAGAGGTCTTGAAGATAGTCAGAGGTCTTTAAAACAGGGTCTTGGATACAGTCAGGGGTCTTGAAGTTACTCAGGGGTTTTGAAGATTGTCAGGGGTCTTGAAAATAGTCAGGTGTCTTGAAGACAGAGGTCTTCAAGATAGTCAAGGGTCTTGAAGATAATCATGGGACTTGAAAACAGTCAGGTGTCTTGAAGACAGTCATGGGTCTTGAAGACTGTAAGGGTCTTGAATATAGGGGACTTGAAGACAGTTAGGGGTCTTAAAGACAGTCAGGGGTCTTAAAGACAGTCAGGGGTCTTGAAGACAGTCAGAGGTCTTGAAGACAGTCAGGGGTCTTGAAGATAGTCATGGGTCTTGAAGACAGTCAGGGGTCTTGAAGACGGGGGTCTTGAAGATAGTCATGGGTCTTGATAGGGGTCTTGACTGTCAGGGGTCTTGAAGACAGTGGTCTCGAAGACATTCAGAGGTCTTGAAGACAGAGGTCTTGAAGATAGGGGTCTTGAAGACTGTCAGGGGTATCGAAGAAATTCAGGGATCTTGAAGACAGTAAGGGGTTTTGAAGATAGTCAGGGGTCTTGAAGACAGTCAGGGATCTTGAAGATAGTCAAGGGTCTTGAAGGTAGTCAGGGGTCTTGTAGACAGAGGTCTTAAAGATAGTCAGGGGTCTTGAAGACAGTCAAGGGTCTTGAAGATAGTCAGGGGTCTTGAAGATAGTCAGGGATCTTGAAGACTGTCAGGGGTCTTGAAGACAGTGGTCTTGAAGACAGTCAGGGGTCTTGAAGATAGGGGTCTTGAAGACTGTCATGGGTCTTGAAGACAGTCAGGGTTCTTGAAGTCAGAGGTCTTGAAGATAGTCAGGGGTCTTTAAAACAGTCAGGGATCTTGAAGACAGTCAAGGGTCTTGAAGATAGTCAGGGGTCTTGACGGTTTGGGGTCTTGAAGACAGTGGTCTTGACAGTCTGAGGTCTTAAAGATAGGGGTCGTGAAGACTGCCAGGGGCCTATAAGACAGTCTGGGGTCTTGAAGACAGCCAGGGGTCTTGACAGTCTGCAGTCTTGAAGACAGTCAAGGGGTCCTGAAGACAGTCAGGGGTCTTGAAGACTGTCATGGGTCTTGAAGACAGTCAGGGGTCTTGATGGTAAGGGGCCTTGAAGATAGTAGGGGACTTGAAGACAGTCAGGGGTCTTAAAAGCAGGGTTCTTCAAGTCAGGGGTCTTGAAGATAGTCATGGATCTTACAGTCAGGGGTCTTAAAGACAGGGGTCTGGAAGACAGGGCTCTTGAAGATAGGGGTCTTGAAGATAGTCAGGGGTCTTAAAGATAGTCATTGATCTTGAAGACAGTCAGAGGTCTTGAAGATAGTCAAAGGTCTTTAACACATTCAGGGGTCTTGAAGACAGTCAGGGGTCTTAAAGATAGGGGTCTTGACTATCAGGGGTCTTTAAGGCAGTCAGGGGTCTTGAAGACAGTCAGGGGCTTTGAAGACAGTCAGAGGTCTTGAAGACAGTCATGGGCCTTGAAGATAGACATGGGTCTTGAAGACAGGAAGGGGTCTTGAAGAGAGTTGTCTTGAAGACAGGGGTCTTGAAGACAGCCAGGGGTCTTGCAGATGGTCATGGGTCTTGAAGACAGTCAGGGGTGTTGAAGACAGTAAGGGGCCTTGAAGATAGTCCGGGGACTTGAAGACAGTCAGGGGTCTTAAAGACAAGGGTCTGGAAGAGAGGGGTCTTGAAGATAGGGTTCTTGAAGATAGTCAGGGGTCTTAAAGATATAGCTCTTGAAGACAGTCAGGGGTCTTGAAGACAGAGGCCTTGAAGATAGTCCGGGGTCTTTAACATAGTCAGGGGTCTTGAAGACAGTCAGGGGTCTTGAAAATAGTCAGGGGTCTTGAAGACTGTCAGGGGTCTTGAAGACAGTCAGGGGTCTTGAAGACTATCACGGGTCTTTAAGACTGTCAGGCGTCTTGAAGTCAGTCAGAGGTCTTGAAGAGAGTCAGGGATCATGAAGATAGTCAGGAGTCTTGAAGACAGTCATGGATCTTACAGACATAGGTCTTGAAGACAGGGGTCTTGAAGACAGTCAGGGGTCTTGAAACAGTCAAGAGTCTTGAAGACAGGGATCTTGAAGACAGGCAGGGGTCTTGAAGATAGGGATCTTGAAGACAGGGGTCTTGAAGACAAAGGTCTTGAAGACAGTCAGGGGTCTCAAAGACAGTGAAGGTGTCTTGAAGACAGTCAGGTGGTCTTGAAGACAGGGGTCTTGACTACCAGGCGTCTTGAAGACAGTCAGGGGACTTGAAGATAGTGAGGGAACTTGCAGACAGCGGTCTTAAAGATAGTCATGGATCTTGAAGATAGTCAGGAGTCTTGAAGACAGAGGTCTTGAAGATAGTCAGGAGTCGTGAAGACTGTCAGGGGTCTTGAAGACAGTCAGTGGTTTTGACAGGGGTCTTGAAGACAGCCAGGGGTCTTGAAGACAGTCAGGAATCTTGAAGACATTAAGGTGCCTTGTAGTCCGGGGACTTGAAGACAGTCAGGGGTCTTAAAGACAGGGGTTTAGAAGACAGGGGGTCTTGAAGACAGGGGTCTTGAAGATAGTCAGGAGTCTTGAAGACAGTCAGGGGTCTTGAAGACAGTCAAGGGTCTTGAAGACAAGGGTTTGGAAGACAGGGGGTCTTGAAGACAGTCATGGGTCTTGAAGACAGTCAGGGGTCTTGAAGACAGTCAGGGGTCTTAAAGACAGGGGTTTGGAAGACAGGGGGTCTTGAAGACAGTCATGGGTCTTGAAGACAGTCACGGGTCTTGAAGACAGTCATGGGTCTTGAAGACAGTCAGGAGTCTTGAAGACAGTCATGGGCCTTGAAGACAGTCAGGGGTCTTGAAGACAATCAGGGGTCTTGAAGACAGTCAAGGGTCTTGAAGATAGTCAGGGGTCTTGAAGATAGTCAGGGATCTTAAAAACTGTCAGGTGTCTTGAAGACATTCACTGGTCTTGAAGACAGTCAGGGGTCTTAAAGAGAGGGGTCTTGAAGACTGCCAGGGGTCTAAAAGACAGTCTGAGGTCTTGAAGACAGCCAGGGGTCTTGAAGACAGCCAGGGGTCTTGCAGATGGTCAAGGGTCTTGAAGACAATCACGGGTCTTGAAGACAGTAAGGCGCCTTGTAGTCCGTGGACTTGAAGACAGTCGGGTCTTAAAGACAGGGGTTTGGAACACAGGAGTCTTCAAGATAGTCAGGGGTCCTGAATAAAGGGGTCTTGAAGACAGTCAGGGGTCCCGAAGACAGATGTGTTGAAGATAGTCAGGGGTCTTTAGCACAGACAGGGGTCTTGAAGACAGTCAGGGGTCTTGAAGATAGTCAGGGGTCTTGAAGATAGTCAGGGGTCTTGAAGACAGTCAGGGGTCTTGAAGACAGTCAGGGGTCTTCAAGACAGTCAGAGGTCTTGAGGACAATCAGGGGTCTTGAAGATAGACAGGGGTCTTGAAGACAGTCAAGGGTCTTGAAGACAGTCAGGGGTCTTGAAGACAGTCAGGGGTCTTGAAGATAGGCATGGTTCTTGAAGACAGGGGTCTTGAAGACAGGAAGGAGTCTTGAAGAGAGTTGTCTTGAAGACAGTCATGGGTCTTGAAGATAGGGATCTTGAAGACATGGGTCTTGAAGACAGTCAGTCGTCTTCAAGACAGTCAGAGGTCTTGAGGACAGTCAGGGGTCTTGAAGATAGACAGGGTTCTTGAAGACAGGGGTCTTGAAGACAGGAAGGAGTTTTGAAGAGAGTTGTCTTGAAGACAGTCATGGGTCTTGAATATAGGGGTCTTGAAGACAGAGGTTTTGAAGACAGCCAGGGGTCTTGAAGACAGCCAGGGGTCTTGCAGACAGTCAAGGGTCTTGAAGACAGTCAGGGGTCTTGAAGATAGTCAGGGGTCTTAAAGATAGGGGTCTTGAAGACAGTCAGAGGTTTTGAAGATAGTCAGGGGTCTTTAACACAGTCAGGGGTCTTGAAGACAGAGATCTCTAAGGTAGTCAAGGGTCTTGAAGATAGTCAGGGGTATTGCAGGCAGGGGTCTTGAAGACAGTCAGGGGTCTTGAAGACAGTCAAGGGTCTTGAAGATAGTCAGGGGTGTTTAAGAAAATCAGGGATATTGAAGACTGTCAGGGGTCTTGAAGACAGTCATTGGTCTTGTAGACAGTCAGAGGTCTCGAAGATAGTCAGGGGTCTTTAACAGTCAGGGGTCTTGAAGACAGTCAAGGGTCTTGAAGATAGTCAGGGGTCTTGAAGATAGTCAGGGGTCTTGAACTCAGACAGAGGTCTTGAAGATAGTCAGAGGTCTTTAACAAAGACAGGGGTCTGGTAGACAGTCAAGGGTCTCCAAGGCAGTAAGGGGTCTTGAAGATAGTCAGGAGTCTTGAAGACTGTCAGGGGTCTTCAAGGCAGTCATTGGTCTTGAAGACAGTCAGGGGTCTTGAAGACAGGGTTCTTGAAGATAGGGGTCTTGAAGACTGCCAGGGGTCTATTAGACAGTCTGGGGTATTGAAGACAGCCATGGGTCTTGAACACAGCCATGGGTCTTGCAGATGGTCAAGGGTCTTGAAGACAAGGGTCTTGAAGATAGTAAGGGGCCTTGATAGTCAGGGGAGTAAAAGACAATCAGGGGTCTTAAAGACAAGGGTCTGGAAGATAGGGGTTTTGAAGATAGTCAGAGGTCTTAAAGATAGTCAGTGGTGTTCAAGTGTGAGGAGTCTTGAAGAGAGTCGGAGGTCTTTAAGACATACAGGGGTCTTGAAGATAGTCATCGGTCGTGAAAATAGTCAGGGGTCTTGAAGACTGTCAGGGGTCTTGAATACAGTTAGGGGTCTTGAAGATTGCCATGGGTCTTGAAGACAGTCAGGGGTCTTGAAGACAGGCAGAGGTCTTGAAGACAGTCAGGGGTCTTTAACGAAGTCAAGGGACTTGAAGACAGTCATCGGTCTTGAAGTTAGTCAGGGGTCTTGAATACAGTCAGGGGTCTTGAAGACAGTCAGAGGTCTTGAAGGTAGGGGTCTTGAAGTTAGTCAGGGGTCTTTAAGACAGGGGTCTTGAAAACAGAGGTCTTGAAAATAGTCAGGGGTCTTTAACGAAGTCAAGGGACTTGAAGACAGTCATCGGTCTTGAAGTTAGTCAGGGGTTTTGAAGATAGTCAGGGGTCTTGAGGACTGTCAGGGGTCTTGAAGATAGTCAGGTGTGTTGAAGACAGGGGTCTTGAGCACAGGGGTCTTGAAAACAGTCAGTTGTCTTGAACACAGGAAGGGGTCTTGAAGAGAGTTGTCTTGAAGACAGTTATTGGTCTTGAAGACAGGCAAGGAGCTTGAAGATAGGGGTCTTGAAGACAGTCAGGGGCCTTGAAGATAGAGGTCTTGAAGATAGTCAGTGGTCTTTAACGCAGTCAGCTGATTTGAAGACAGTCAGGTGTCTTGAAGACTGTCAGGGGTCCTAAAGACAGTCAGGGGTCTTGAAGACAGAGGTTTTTGGAACTAGTCAGGGGTCTTGAAGACTGTCAGGGGACTTGAAGACAGTCAGGGGTGTTGAAGACAGTCAGGGGTCTTGAAGACAGGAAGGAGTCTTGAAGAGAGTTGTCTTCTAGGCATTCATGGGTCTTGAAGACAGGCAGGGGTCTTGAAGACAGTCAGGGGTCTTGAAGACAAAGGTCTTGAAGACAGGGATCTTGATGACAGTCAGGGGTCTTGAAGACAGTGAAGGGGTCTTGAAGAGTCAAGTGGTCTTGAAGACAGGGGTTTTGAAGATAGGGGTCTTGAAGACAGGGGTTTTGAAGACAGTCAGGGGTCTTGAAGATAGTAAGGGGTCTTGAAAACTGCCAGGGGTCTTGAAGACAGTCAGGGGTCTTGAAGATAGTAAGGAGTCTTGAAGACAGTCAGGGATCTTAAAGACAGAGGTCTTGAAGACAGGGGTCCTGAAGACAGTCAGGGTTCTTGAAGATAGTCAGGGGTCTTGAAGACTGCCAGGGGTCTTGAAGACACTCAGGGGTCTTGAAGACACTCAGGGGTCTTGAAGATAGTAAGGAGTCTTGAAGACAGTCAGGGATCTTAAAGACAGAGGTCTTGAAGTCAGGGGTCCTGAAGACAGTAGGGTTCTTGAAGACAGTCAGGAGTCTTAATGACACTCAAAGAGTCCTGAAGACAGTCAGGGGTCTTGAATACTGCCAGGGGTCTATAAGACAGTCTGGGGTCTTGAAAACAGCCAGGGTTCTTGAAGACAGCCAGGGGTCTTGCAGATAGTCAAGGGTCTGGAAGACAGTCAGTGTTCTTGAAAACAGACAGGGGTCTTCAATACAGTTAGGTGCCTTTAAAATAGTCATCGGTCTTGAAGACTTTCAGGGGCCTTGAAGACAGTGAAGAACCTTGAAGTCATTTAGGGGTCTCGAACATGGTCAGGGACCTTGAAGACAGTCATGGGTTTGAAGAGAGTCACGGGACTTGAAGACAATTAAGGGTCTTAAATACAAAGGTCTTGAATACAGGGGTCTTCAAGATAGGGGTCTTTAAGATAGTCAGGGGTCTTAAAGATAGTCAGGGGTATTGAAGACACTCAGGGGTCTTGAAGATAGTCAGGGGTCTTGAAGATTTTCAGGAGACTTGAAGACGGTCAGGGGTCTTGAAGACAGGAGTCTTGAAGAATGTCAGGGGGTCTTGAAGACAGTCAGCGGTCTTGAAGACAGTCAGAGGTCTTGAAGATAGTCAGAGTTTTTTAACAGTCAGGGGTCTTGAAGACAGGTGTCTTGAAGACAGTCACGGGTCTTGAAGACAGTCAGGGGTCTTGAAGATAGTCAGGGGTCTTGAAGACTGTCAGGGGTCTTGAAGACTGTCAAGGGTTTTGAAGAAAGGCAGAGGTCTTGAAGACAGTCAGGGGTCTTGAAGACTGTCAGGGGCCTCGAAGATAGTCAGGGGACTTGAAGACAGTCAGGGGTCTTAAAGAGAGTCAGGGGTCTTGAAGAGAGTCAGGGGTCTTGAAGATAGTCAGGGGTCTTGAAGACAGTCAGGGGTCTTTAAGACAGTCAGGGAGCTTGAAGATAGGGGTCTTGAAGACAGTCAGGGGCCTTGAAGATAGAGGTCTTGAAGATAGTCAGGGGTCTTTAACACAGCTGATTTGAAGACGGTCAGAGGTCTTTAACACAGCTGATTTGAAGACAGTCAGGTGTCTTGAAGATAGTCAGGGGTTTTGAAAATAGTCAGGGGTCTTGAAGACAGTGAAGGGGTCTTGAAGACAGTCAAGTGGTCTTGAAGACAAGGGTTTTGAAGATAGGGGTCTTGAAGACAGGGGTTTTGAAGACAGGGGTCTTGAAGACAGGGGTCTTGAAGATAGTAAGGGGTTTTGAAAACTGACAGGGGTCTTGAAGACAGTCAGGGGTCTTCAAGATAGTAAGGAAACTTGAAGACAGTCAGGGATCTTAAAGACAGAGGTCTTGAAGACAGGGGTTTTGAAGACAGGGGTCTTGAAGATAGTTAGGGGTCTTGAAGACTGCCAGGGGTCTTGAAGACACTCAGGGGTCTTGAAGACAGTAAGGAGTCTTGAAGACAGAGATCTTAAAGACAGTCAGGAGTCTTAAAGACAGTCAAGGAGTCCTGAAGACAGTCAGGGGTCTTGAATACTGCCAGGGGTCTTGAATACTGCCAGGGGTCTATAAGACAGTCTGGGGTCTTGAAAACAGCCAGGGTTCTTGAAGACAGCCAGGGGTCTTGCAGATGGTCAAGGGTCTTGAAGACAGTCAGTGTTCTTGAAGACAGACAGTGGTCTTCAATACAGTCAGGTGTCTTGAAAATAGTCAGGGGTCTTGAAGACTTTCAGGGGCCTTGAAGACAGTGAAGGACCTTGAAGACAGTTAGGGGTCTCGAACATGGTCAGGGACCTTGAAGACAATCAGAGGCCTTGAAGACAGTCTGGGGTTTGAAGAGAGTCACGTGACTTGAAGACAGTTAAGGGTCTTAAATACAAAGGTCTTGAAGACAGGGGTCTTCAAGATAGGGGTCTTTAAGATAGTCAGGGGTCTTAAAGATAGTCAGGGGTATTAAAGACAGTCAGGGGTCTTGAAGATAGTCAGGGGTCTTGAAGATAGTCAGGGGTCTTGAAGATAGTCAGGGGTCTTGAAGATTGTCAGGAGTCTTGAAGACGGTCAGGGGTCTTGAAGACAGTCAGGAGTCTTGAAGAATGTCAGGGGTCTTGAAGACAGTCAGGGGTCTTGAAGACAGTCAGAGGTCTTGAAGATAGCGGTCTTGAAGACAGTCAGGTTTCTTAAAGATAGTCAAGGGTCTTGAACACAGTCAGGGGTCTTGAAGACAGCCAGGAGTTTTTATGACAGAGGTCTTTAAGATAGTCAGGGTTTTTAACACAGGGGTCTTGAAGATAGTCATGGGTCTTGAAGACTCTCAGGGGTCTTACAGACTGTCAGAGGTTTTGAAGATAGCCAGGGTTTTTTAAAACAGTCATGGGTCTTGAAGACAGTCAGGGGTCTTCAAGACAGAGATCTAGAAGATAGTCAGTGGTCTTACAAATAGTCAGGGGTATCTCAGACAGGGGTCTTAAAGATAGCCAGTGATCTTGAAGACAGTCAGAGGTCTTCAAGACAGTCAGTAGTCTTGAAGACAGTAAAGGGTCTTGAAGACAGGGGTCTTGAATACTGTGAGGGGTCTTTAAGACATTCAGGGGTCTTGAAGTCCGTCAGAGGTCTTGAAGATAGTCGGGGTTCTTTAACATAGTCAGGGCTCTTGAAGACAGTCAAGGGTTTTAAAGACAGGGGTCTTGAATACTGTGAGGGGTCTTTAAGACATTCAGGGGTCTTGAAGTCCGTCAGAGGTCTTGAAGATAGTCGGGGTTCTTTAACACAGTCAGGGCTCTTGAAGACAGTCAAGGGTTTTGAAGACAGGGGTCTTGAAGACTGTCAGGGGTCTTAAAGATAGGGTTCTTGAAGGCTGCCAGAGGTCTATAAGACATTCTGGGGTCTTGAAGACAGCCAGGGGTCTTGAAGACAGTAAGGGGCCTTGAAGATAGTCCGGGGATTTGAAAACAGTCATGGAAGACGTCTTAAAGACAGGGGTCTGGAAGACATGAGTCTTGAAAATAGGAGTCTTCAAGGTAGGGGTCTTGAAGATAGACAGGGGTCTTAAAGATAGGGGTCTTGACGACAATCAGAGTCTTGAAGACAGAGATCTTGAAAATAGTCAGGGGTCTTTAACACAGTCAGGGGTCTTGAAGACAGTCAGGGGTCTTGAAGATGGTCATGGGTCTTGAAGACTGTCAAAGGCCTTGAAGACAGTCAGTGGTCTTGCAGACAGTCTGGGGTCTTGAAGACAGTCAGGGGTCTGGAAGAGAGGGGTCTTGAAGATAGGCAGGTGCCTTAAAGATAGTCAAGTGTCTTGAGGACAGACAGGGGACTTGAAGACAGTCAGAGGTCTTGAAGATAGCCAGGGGTCTTTAACACACCGAGGGGTCTTGAAGATAGGGTCTTGAAGACTGTCAGGGTTCTTGAAGACAGTCAGGGGTCTTTAAGACAGGGTCTTGAAGACAGGGTACTTGAAGATAGACAGGGGTCTTGAAGACAGTCAAGGGTCTTGAAGGTAGTCGGGGGTCTTGAAGACAGGGATCTTGACGACTGTCTGAGGCCTTGAAGACAGTCAGTGGTCTTGAAGACAGTAAAGGGTCTTGAAGACAGTCAGGGGTCTTGAAGACAGGGATCTTGACGACTGTCTGAGGCCTTGAAGACAGTCAGTGGTCTTGAAGACAGTAAAGGGTCTTGAAGACTGCCAGGGGTCTTGAAGACACTCAGGGGTCTTGAAGACTGCCAGGGGTCTTGAAGACACTCAGGGGTCTTGAAGACAGTAAGGAGTCTTGAAGACAGTCAGAGATCTTAAAGACAGTCAGGAGTCTTAAAGACAGTCAAGGAGTCCTGAAGACAGTCAGGGGTCTTGAATACTGCCAGGGGTCTTGAATACTGCCAGGGGTCTTGAATACTGCCAGGGGTCTATAAGACAGTCTGGGGTCTTGAAAACAGCCAGGGTTCTTGAAGACAGCCAGGGGTCTTGCAGATGGTCAAGGGTCTTGAAGACAGTCAGTGTTCTTGAAGACAGACAGGGGTCTTCAATACAGTCAGGCGTCTTTAAAATAGTCATGGGTCTTGAAGACTTTCAGGGGACTTGAAGACAGTGAAGGGCCTTGAAGGCAGTTAGGGGTCTTGAACATGGTCAGGGACCTTGAAGACAATCAGAGGCCTTGAAGACAGTCAGGGGTCTTGAAGAGAGTCACGGGACTTGAAGACAGTGAAGGGTCTTAAATACAAAGGTCTTGAAGACAGGGGTCTTCAAGATAGGGGTCTTTAAGATAGTCAGGGGTCTTGAAGACAGTCAGGGGTCTTGAAGACAGTCAGAGGTCTTGAAGACAGTCAGAGGTCTTGAAGACAGTCATGTGTCTTAAAGATAGTCAAGGGTCTTGAAGACAGTCAGGGGTCTTGAACACAGTCAGGGGTCTTGAAAACAGAGGTTTTGAAGATAGTCAGAGCGTTTTAACACAGAGGTCTTGAAAACTCTCATCGGTCTTACACACTGTCAGAGGTTTTGAAGATAGTCAGGGGTTTTTAAAACAGGGTTCTTGAAGACAATCAGGGGTCTTGAAGACAGTCAGGAGCCTTGAAGACTTCCAGGGGCCCTGAAGACAGTCAGGGGACTTAAAGACAGTCAGGGGTCTTGAAGACAGTCAGAGGTCATGAAGATATGGGTTTTGAAGGCAGTCATGGGTCGTAAAGATAATCAAAGGTCTTGAAGACAGTCAGGGGTCTTGAAAAGAGTCAGGGGTCTTGAGGACAGAGGTCTTGATAATAGTCTGGGGTCTTTAAGACAGTCAGGGGTCTTGAAGATAGTCAGGTGTCTTGAAGACTTTCAGGTGCCTTGAAGACAGTCAGGGATCTTGAAGACAGCAAGTCACCTTGAATATAGTCAAGGGACCTGAAGACAGTCAGGGGTCTTAAAGACAGTTAAGGTCTTGAAGACAGGGTACTTGAAGAAAGACAGGGGTCTTGCAGATGGTCAAGGGTCTTCAAGACAGTCAGGGGTCTTCAAGACAGTAAGGGGCCTTGAAGATAGTCCGGGGATTTGAAAACAGTCATGGGAGGCGTCTTAAAGACAGGGGTCTGGAAGACATGGATCTTGAAAATAGGAGTCTTCAAGATAGGGGTCTTGAAGATAGACAGGGGTCTTGACGACAGTCAGGGTCTTGAAGACAGTCAGAGGTCTTGAAGATAGTCAGTGGTTTTAAGTTGGAAAAATTCAGATTCAGGAAGGATATAGGAAAGTACTGGTTTGGTAATTGAGTTGTGGATGAGTGGAACAAACTCCCAAGTACAGTTATAGAGGCCAGAACGTTGTGTAGCTTTAAAAATAGGTTGGATAAATACATGAGTGGATGTGGGTAGGTGTGAGTTGGACCTGATAGCTTGTGCTACCAGGTCGGTTGCCGTGTTCCTCCCTTAAGTCAATGTGACCTGACCTGACTAGGTTGGGTGCATTGGCTTAAGCCGGTAGGAGACTTGGACCTGCCTCACATGGGCCAGTAGGCCTTCTGCAGTGTTCCTTCGTACTTATGTTCTTATGTCCGTCACATGTCTTGAAGATAGTCAGGGTTCTTTAACACAGTCAGGGGTCTTGAAGACAGTCATGAATCTTGAAGATAGTCAGGGGTTTTGAAGACAGTCAGGGGTCTTGAAGTCAGTCAGAGGTCTTGAAGATAGTCAGGGGTCTTTAACACAGGGGTCTTGAAGACAGTAAAGGATTTTGAAGACATTGGTCTTGAAGACTGTCAGGGGTCTTAAAGATAGGGGTCTTGAATGCTGCCAGAGGTCTATAAGACATTCTGGGGTCTTGCAGATGGTCAAGGGTCTTGAAGACAGTCGGGGGTCTTGAAGACAATAAAGGGCCTTGAAGATAGTCCGGGGATTTGAAAATAGTCATGGGAGGGGTCTTAAAGACAGGGGTCTGGAAGACATGGATCTTGAAAATAGGAGTCTTCAAGGTAGGGGTCTTGAAGATACACAGGGGTCTTAAAGATACGGGTCTTGACGACAGTCATGGGTCTTGAAAACAGTCAGAGGTCTTGAAGATAGTCAGGGGTCTTTAACACAGTCAGAGGTCTTGAAGATAGTCAGAGGTCTTGAAGATGGTCATGGGTCTTGAAGACAATCAGGGGTCTTAAAGATAGGGGTATTGAAAACAGTCAGGGGTCTTTAACACAGGGGTCTTGAAGATAGTCATGGGTCTTGAAGATAGTCAGGGGTCTTGAAGACTGTCAAGGGCCTTGAAGACAGTCAGTGGTCTTGCAGACAGTCTGGGGTCTTGAAGACAGTCAGGGCTCTGGAAGAGAGGGGTCTTGAAGATAGGGGTCTTCAAGATAGGCAGATGCCTTAAAGATAGTCAAGTGTCTTGATGACAGTCAGGGGTCTTGAAGACTGTCAGGGGTCTTCAAGATATTCAGGGGACTTGAAGACAAAGGTCTTGAAGCCAGTCAGGGGTCTTGAAGACAGGCAGAGGTCTTGAAGACAGTCAGGGGTCTTGAAGATAGTCATGGGTCTTGAAGATAGTCAAGGGTCTTGAAGACTGTCAGGGGCATTGAAGATATTCAGGGGACTTGAAGACAAAAGTCTTGAAGCCAGTCAGGGGTCTTGAAGACAGGCAGAGGTCTTGAAGATAAGCAGGGGTCTTAAAAATAGTGGTCTTAGAGGACAGTCAGGGGCCTTGAAGACAAAGGTCTTGAAGATAGTCTTGAAGACAGGGGTCTTGAAGATAGTCATTGGTCTTGAAGACAGAGGTCTTGAAGACTGCCAAGGGCCTTGAAGACAATGGTCTTGCAGTCAGGGATCTTGAAGACAGTCAGGGGTCTTGAAGACAGTCATGGGTCTTGAAGACAGGCAGAGGTCTTGAAGATAGTCAGGTGTCTTGAATACAAAGGTCTTGAAGACAGGGGTCTTGAAGACAGTCAGGGGTCTTGAAGACAGTGAAGGGGTGTTGAAGGCAGTCAAGTGGTCTAGAAGACTGGGGTTTTGAAGATAGGGGTCTTGAAGACAGGGGTATTGAAGACAGTCAGGGGTCTTGAAGAGTCAAGGGTCTTTAAGATAGGGGTCTTGAAGTCAGTCAGGGGTTTTAAAGACAGAGTTCTTGAAGACAGGGGTCTTGAAGACAGTAAGGGGTCTTGAAGATAATGGTCTTCAAGACAGCCAGGGGTCTTGAAGAGAGTAAGGAGTCTTGAAGACAGACAGGGGTCTTGAAGAGAGTAAGGAGTCTTGAAGACAGACAGGGGTCTTAAAGACAGAGATCTTGAAGACAGAGGTCTTGAAGACAATCAGGGTTCTTGAAGACAGTCAGAGGTCTTGAAGACAGTCAAGGAGTCCTGAAGGCAGTCAGGGGTCTTGAAGACTACCAGGGGTCTTGCAGATGGTCAAGGGTCTTGAAGACAGTCAGTGCTCTTGAAGACAGACAGGAGTCTTCAAGACAATCAGTGGTCTTGAAAATAGTCAGGGGTCTTGAAGACTTTCATGGGCCTTGAAGACAGTGAAGGGTCATGAAGACAGTCAGGGTTCTTGAAGATGGTCAGGCCTCTTGAAGACTGTCAGTGACCTTGAAGACAGAGGTCTTGAAGACAGTCAGGGATCTTTAACACAGTTAGGGGTCTTGAAGACAGTCAAGGGTCTTGAAGATAGTCAGGGGTCCTGAAGACAGGCAGGGGACTTATAGACAGTCAAGGTTCTCGAAGGTAGTCAGGGGTCTTGAAGGTAGTCAGGAGTCTTGAAGACTGTCAGGGTTCTTGAAGACAGTCATTGGTCTTGAAGACAGTCAAGGGTCTTGAAGACAGTGGTCTTGAAGATAGGGGTCTTGAAGACTGCCAGGGGTCTTACAAAACAGCCTGGGGTCTTGAAGACAGCCATGGGTCTTGAAGATAGTGAGGGGAGTTGAAGACAGTCAGGGGTCTTAAAGACACGTGTATGGAAGATAGGGATCTTGAAGATATTCAGGGGTCTTAAACATAGTCAGGGGTCTTGAAGAGTCAGGGTTCTTCAAGATAGTCAGAGGTCTTGAAGATAGTCAGAGGTATTTAACACAGTCAGGGGTCTTTAAGACATTCAGGGGTCTTGAAGATAGTCAGGGGTCTTGAAGACTGTCAGGGGTCTTGAAGACAGGGATCTTGACAGTCAGGGGTCTTGAAGACTCTCATGGGTCTTGAAGACAATCAGGGGTCTTGAAAGTATTCAGGGGTCTTGAAGACTTTCAGGGGCCTTGAAGACATTCAAGAGTCTTGAAGACAGTCAGGGGTCTTGAAGACAGTCAGCGGTCTTCAAGACTGTCAGGGGCCTTGAAGATAATCAGGGGACTTGAAGACAGTCAGAGGTCTTGAAGATAGTCAGGGGTCTTGAAGACAGTCAGAGGCCTTTAAAACAGTCAGGGGTCTTCAAGACTGTCAGTGGTCTTAAAGAGAGTCAGGGGTCTTGAAGACAGTCAGGGGTCTTGAAGTTAGTAAGGGGTCTTGAAGACAGTCAGGGGTCTTGAAGACAGTCAGAGGTCCTGAAGATAGTCATGGATCTTGAAGACAGTCAGGGGTCTTGAAGACAGAGGTGTTGAAATAGTCAGGTCTTGAAGACAGGCAGGGAGCTTGAAGATAGGGGACTTGAAGACAGTCAGGGCTCTTGTAGACAGTCAGTTGTCTTGAACACAGGAAGGGGTCTGGAAGAGAGTTGTCTTGAAGACAGTCATGGGTCTTTAGGACAGTCAGGGGTCTTGAAGACAAAGGTATTGAAGACAGGGGTCTTGAAGACAGTCAGGGTTCTTGAAGACAGTGAAGGGGTCTTGAAGACAGTCAAGTGGTCTTAAAGACAGGGATTTTGAAGATAGCGGTCTTGAACACAGGGGTATTGAAGACAGTCAGGGGTCTTGAAAACACTCAAGGGTCTTGAAGATAGGGGTCTTGAAGACAGTCAGGGGTCTTAAAGACAGAGTTCTTGAAGACAGGGGTCTTGAAGACAGTAAGGGGTCTTGAAGATAGTCAGGGGTCTTGAAGACAGTCAGGGGTCTTGAAGATAGTAAGGAGTCTTGAAGACAGTCAGGGGTCTTAAAGACAGAGGTCTTGAAGACAGGGGTCTTGAAGACAGTCAGGGTTCTTGAAGACAGTCAGAGGTCTTGAAGACAGTCAAGGAGTCGTGAAGACAGTCAAGGGTCTTGAAGACTGCTAGGGGTCTATAAGGCAGTCTGGGGTTTTGAAAACAGCCAGGGGTCTTGAAGACAGCCATGGGTCTTGCAGATGGTCAAGGGTCTTGAAGACAGTATTCTTGAAGACAGACAGGGGTCTGCAAGACAATCAGGAGTCTTGAAAACAGTCAGGGGTCTTGAAGACTTTCATGGGCCTTGAAGACATTGAAGGGTCTTGAAGACAGAGTTCTTGAAGATGGTCAGGTCTCTTGAAGACTGTCAGCGACCTTGAAGACAGAGGTCTTGAAGACAGTCAGGGGTCTTGAAGGCAGTAAGGGGCCTTGAAGAGAATCACGGGACTTGAAGACAGTCAAGGGTCTTGAATACAGGAGTCTTGATGACAGGGATCTTCAAGATAGGGGTCTTTAAGATAGTCAGGGGTCTTAAAGATAGGGGTATTGAAGACAGTCAGGGGTCTTGAAGACAATCATGGGTCTTAAAGATAGTCAGGGGTCTTGAAGATAGTCAGGGGTCTTGAAGATTGTCAGGAGCTTTGAAGACAGTCAGGGGTCTTGAAGAATGTAAGGGGTCTTGAAGACAGTCAGGGGTCTTGAAGACAGTCAGAGGTCTTGAATACTGCCAGGGGCGTTGAAGGTAGTCAGGGATCTTAAAGACAGTCAGGGGTTTTGAAGACACTCAGAGGTCATGAAGATAGGGGTCTTAAAGGCAGTCAGGGGTCTTAAAGATAATCAAGGGTCTTGAAGACAGTCAGGGGTCTTTAACACAGTCAGGGGTCTTGAAGATAGTCATGGGTCTTGAAGATAGTCAGGTGTCTTGAAGACTGTCAGGGGTCTTGAAGACAGGGGTCTTGAAGACTGCCAGGGGTCTTTAAGATAGTCAGGGGTCTTGATAGTCAGGGGACCTGAAGACAGTCAGGGGTCTTAAAGACAGTTAGGGGTCTTGAAGACAGAGTACTTTAAGATAGACAGGGGTCTTGAAGATGGTCAGGGGTCTTGAATACTGTCAGAGGTCTTGAAGACAGTCAGGGGCTTGAAGACAGTCAGGGGTCTTTAAGCCAGTCAAGGGACTTGAAGATAGTCAGGGGACCTGAAGACAGTCAGGGGTCTTAAAGACAGTTAGGGATCTTGAAGACAGAGTACTTTAAGACAGACAGGGGTCTTGAAGATGGTCAGGGGTCTTGAATACTGTCAGAGGTCTTGAAGACAGCCAGAGGGCTTGAAGACAGTCAGGGGTCTTCAAGACAGAGATCTTGAGATAGTCAAGGGTCTTGAAGATAGCCAGGGGTCTCTCAGACAGGGGTCTAAAAGATAGTCAGTGATCTTGAAGACAGTCAGAGGTCTTGAATATAGTCGGGGGTCTTGAAGAGATTCAGGGATCTTGAAGACTGCGAGGGGTCTTGAAGACAGTGAGTGGTCTTGAAAACAGTTAAGGGTCTTGAACACAGTCAGGGGTCTTGAAGATAGAGGTCTTGAATACTGAGGTGTCTTGAAGACATTCAGGGGTCTTGAAGTCAGTCAGAGGTCTTGAAGATAGTCAGGATTCTTTAACACAGTCAGGGATCTTGAAGACAGTCAAGGGTCTTGAAGACAGTCAGGGGTCTTGAAGTCAGCCAGAGGTCTTGAAGATAGTCAGGGGTCTTTAACACAGTCAGGGGTCTTGAAGACAGTCAAGGGTCTTGAAGACAGGGGTCTTGAAGACTGTCATGGGTCTTAAAGATAGGGGTCTTGAAGACTGCCAAAGGTCTATAAGATACTCTGGGGTCTTAAAGACAGCCAGGGGTTTTGCAGATGGTCAATGGTCTTCAAGGCAGTCAGAGGTCTTGAAGATAGTTAGGGGTCTTGAAGACTCAGGGGCCTTCAAGATATTCAGGGGTCTTGAAGACAGTCAGGGGTCTTGAAGACAGAGGTCTTGAAGTTAGTCAGGGGTCTTTAACACAGTCAGGGGACTTGAAGACAGGGGTCTTGAAGATAGTCATTGGTCTTGAAGACAGTCAGGGGTCTTGAAAATATTCAGGGGTCTTGAAGACTTTCAGGGGCTTTGAAAACATTCAAGGGACTTGAAGACAGTCAGGGGTCTTGAAGAGTCAGAGGTCTTAAAGATAGTCAGGGGTCTTGAAGATAGAGGTCTTGAAGACAGTCAGGGGTCTTGAAGACTGTCAGGGGCCTTCAAGATATTCAGGGGTCTTGAAGACAGTCAGGGGTCTTAAAAACAGGCGTTTTGAAGATATTCAGGGGTTTTGAAGACAGTCAGGGGTCTTGAAGGCAGTCAGGGGTCTTGACTGTAAGCAGGGGTATTAAAGATTGTGGTCTTAGAGGACAGTCAGGGGTCTTTAACACAGTCAGGGGTCTTGAAGACAGGGCCTTGAAGATAGTCATTGGTCTTGAAGACAGGGATATTGAAAATATTCAGGGGTTTTGAAGACTTTCAGGGGCCTTGAAGACATTCAAGGGACTTGAAGACAGTCAGGGGTCTTGAAGACGGTCAGGGGTCTTGAAGACTGTCGGGGACCTTGAAGACAGTCAGAGGTCTTGAAGACAGTCAGGGGTCTTGAAGACAATCAGGAGTCTTGAAAACAGTAAGGGGCCTTGAAGATAGTCAGGGGACTTGAAGACAGTCAGGGGCCTTAAAGACATGGGTCTTGAAGACAGGGGTCTTGAAGATAGGGGTCTTGAAGATAGTCATGAGACTTTAACATAGTCAAGGGTCTTAAGACAGTCAAGGGTCTCGAAGACTGTCAGAGGTCTTGAAGATAATCAGGGTTTTTTAACGCAGTCATCGATTTTGAAGACAGTCAAGGGTCTTGAAGACAGTCAGGTGTCTTGAAGATAGTCAGGGGTCTTGAAGATTGTCAAGGGTCTTGAAGACAGTCAGGGGTCTTGAAGACAGCCAGGGGTCTTGAAGACTCAGGGATCTTGAAGACAGTCAGGGGTCTTGAAGACAGTCAGAGGTCTTGAAGATAGTCAGGGGCCTTTAACACAGGGGTCTTGAAGACAGTCAAGGGTCTTGAAGACTGTCATGGGTCTTAAAGATAGGGGTCTTGAAGACTGCCAAAGGTCTATAAGATAGTCTGGGGTCTTAAAGACAGCCAGGGGTTTTGCAGATGGTCAATGGTCTTGAAGACAGTCAGAGGTCTTGAAGACAGTCAGGGGTCTTGAAGACTGTCAGGGGCCTTCAAGATATTCAGGGGTCTTGAAGACAGTCAGGGGTCTTGAAGACAGTCGGCGTCTTGAAGATATTCAGGGGTTTTGAAGACAGTCAGGGGTCTTGAAGACAGTCAGAGGTCTTGAAGATAAGCAGGGGTCTTAAAGATTGTGGTCTTAGACTACAGTCAGGGGTCTTGAAGACAGAGGTCTTGAAGTTAGTCAGGGGTCTTTAACACAGTCAGGGGACTTGAAGACAGGGGTCTTGAAGATAGTCATTGGTCTTGAAGACAGTCAGGGGTCTTGAAAATATTCAGGGGTCTTGAAGACTTTCAGGGGCTTTGAAAACATTCAAGGGACTTGAAGACAGTCAGGGGTCTTGAAGAGTCAGAGGTCTTGAAGATAGTCAGGGGTCTTGAAGATAGAGGTCTTGAAGACAGTCAGGGGTCTTGAAGACTGTCAGGGGCGTTCAAGATATTCAGGGGTCTTGAAGATAGAGGTCTTGAAGACAGTCAGGGGTCTTGAAAACAGCCAGGGGTCTTGAAGACTCAGGGATCTTGAAGACAGTCAGGGGTCTTGAAGACAGCCAGAGGTCTTGAAGATAGTCAGGGGTCTTGAAGATAGCCAAAGGTCGTGAAGATAATCAGGGTCTTGAAACCAGTCAGGGAACTTTAAGACTGTCAGGGGTCTTGAAGATAGTAAGGGGACTTGAAGATAGTAAGGGGACTTGAAGACAGTCAGGGGTCTTAAAGACAGTTGTCTTGACAGAGGTCTTGAAGACAGTCAGGGGTTTTGAAGACTCAGGGATCTTGAAGACAGTCAGGGGTCTTGAAGACAGCCAGAGGTCTTGAAGATAGTCAGGGGTCTTGAAGATAGCCAAAGGTCGTGAAGATAATCAGGGTCTTGAAACCAGTCAGGGAACTTTAAGACTGTCAGGGGTCTTGAAGATAGTAAGGGGACTTGAAGATAGTAAGGGGACTTGAAGACAGTCAGGGGTCTTAAAGACAGATGTCTTGAAGACAGAGGTCTTGAAGACAGTCAGGGGTTTTGAACACAGAGGTCTTGAAGATAGTCAGGGGTCGTTAACACAGTCACGGGTCTTGAAGATAGTGATGGGTCTTGAAGACAGTCAGGGGGGCTTGACAGTCAGTGGTCACGAAGACAGCCAGGGGTCTTGAAGACAGTCAGGGGTCTTGAAGACTCTCAGGGGTCTTGAAGACAGTCAGGGTCTTGAAAACAGTAAGGGGCCTTGAAGATAGTCAGGGGACTTGAAGACAGTCAGGGGTCTTGAAGACAGTCAGGGGTCTTGAAAATAGTCAGGGGTCTTGAAAAAAGTCAGGGGTCTTGAAGACAGAGGTCTTAAAGATAGGGTCTTGAAGGCAGTCAGGCATCTTGAATACAATCAGTGGTCTTGAAGACAGTTAGGGGTCTTTTAGATAGTCAGGGTTCTTGAAGACAGGGGTCTTGAAGACAGTCATGGGTCTTGAAGATAGTCAAGGGTCTTGAAGCTAGTCAGGGGTCTTAAAGATATTCAAGGGTCTTGAAGATAGTCAAGGGTCTTGAAGATATTCAGGGGTCTTGCAGTCAGGGGTCTTGAAGACTGTCAGGGCTCTTGAAGACAGTGGTCTTGAAAACAGTCAGGGGTCTTGAAGATAGTCAAGGGTCTTGAAGATGGCCAAGGGTCTTGAAGATGGCCAGGGGTCGTGAAGACAGGGGTATTGAAGATTTTCAGGGGTCTTGAAGACTGTCAGGGGTC